>NW_027522577.1:0-97691 GCF_052094955.1 Ictidomys tridecemlineatus
CAGTCCTGCTACACCCCATGTCCAGCCTCTGCTCTCTGCAGCAATTCTTGTGCACCTCAGTATCCAACCTCTGCTTTCTGCAATGGTCCTTCTGCACCGCGGGATCTACTCTCTGTAAAAGTACTTCTGCACCCCTTCTCCAAACTCTGCTCTCCGTAACAGGCATTCTGCACCCCAGTCTCTGACCTCTGTTCTCTATAACGATCCTTGTGCACCCCAGTCTCCAACCTCTGCTCTCTTTACCAGTTCTTCAGCACCCCAGTCTCCAAACTCTGCTCTCTGTAACAGTCTTTCTGCACCTCAGTCTCCAAACTTGCTCTCTGCAACAGTCCTTCTGCACTCCAGTCTCCAAACTCTGCTCTCTGCACCAGTGCTTCTCCACCCCAGTCTCCATCATCTGCTCTCTGTAACAGTCCTTCTGTACTGCAGTTTCCAAACTCTTCTCTCTGTACGGTCCTTCTGCACCCCACTCTCCAACCTCTGCTTTCTCTATCAGTCCTTCTGCACTCAGGTCTCCAACCTCTGCTCTCTGTAATAGTCCTTCTGCACCTCAGTCGCCAACGAGTCCTCTCTGCAACAGTCCTTCGGCACCCCAGTCTCCAACCTCTGCTCTCTGTTACAGTCTTTCTGTAATACAGTCTCCAACTTCTCCTCTCTGTTATGGTCCTTCTGGACCCCAGTCTCCAAACTCTGCTTTCTGTATTAGTCTTTCTGCACCCTGGTCTCTAAACTCTGCTTTCTGTAACAGTCCTTCTGCAACTCAGACTACAATTTCTGCTCTCTGCAACAGTCCTTCTGTGCCCTAATCTCCAAACTCTGCTCTCTGCAAAAGCCCATCTGCACTTCATTTTCCACACTCTGCTCTCTGTAAGATCCTTCTGAAACCCAGTCTCCAACCTCTGCTCTCTGTAACAGTCCTTCTGCACCTCAGCCTCCAACCTCTACTTTTCTCAGCAGTCTTTCTCCACTCTAGTCTCCAACCTCTGCTCTCAGTAACAGTCCTTCTGCACCTCAGTCTGAAAACTCTTCTCTCTGGAACGATCCTTCTGCATCTCAGTCTCAAACCTCTTCTCTGTGTAACAATCATTATGTACCTCAGTCTGCAAACTTTTTTCTCTGTAAGATTCTTTTGCAACCCACTCTTTAAACTCTGCTCTCTGTAACTATCCTTCTGCACCCCTGTCTCCAAGCACTGATCTCTGTAACAGGCCTTCTGCAACCCAATCTCCAACCTATGCTGTCTATAACAGGCCTTTTGACCCCAGTCTCCAAACTCTTCTCGCTTAAACTATTCTTCTGCTCCCCAGTCTTTAACCTCTGCTCTCTGCACCAGTCCTCCTGCACCCCAGTCTCAAACCTATGCTGTCTGTAAGATCCTTCTGCACACCTGTCTCCAATCTCTGCTCTCTGTAAAAGTACTTCTGAAAAGCAGTCTCGAAAGTCTGCTCTCTATAAGGGTTCTTCTGCATTTCAATCTCCAACCTCTGCTCTCTGCAACACTCCTTCTGCAACCCAGTCTTTCAAATTTGCTCTGTGCAATAGATTTTCTGCACATGAGTCTCCAAACTGTGCTCTATGTAAAGTCCTACTTCACCACAGTCTTCAACCTGTGCTTTCTGCAAAAGTCCTTCTGCACCACAGTCTCCAATCTCTGCTCTCTATGAAGATCCTTCTGAACCCCAGTCTCCAAAATCTGCTCTCTGCAAAAATCCTTCTACACCCCATTCTCCAAAGTCTGCTCTCTGTAACAGTCCTTCTGCACCCCAGTCTCCATCATCTGCTCTCTGGTCTCTGCAACAGTCCTTCAGCACCCAAGTCTCCAAAATCTGCTCTCTGCAACAGTCCTTCTACACCCCAGTCTACAACTTCTGTTCTCTGCAACAGTCCTTCTACCCCCTAGTCTCGATACTCTGCTCGCCGCAACAATCCTTCTGCACCCTAGTCTTAAACCTCTGTTCTTTTCAACAGTTCTTCTGCACCCCAGTCTCCGACCTCTGCTCTCTGTAAGGGTCCTTATGCACCCCAGTATCCAACCTCTGCTTTCTGTATCAGTTGTTTTCCACCACAGTCTCGAAAATCTTCCCGCTGTAACAGTCCTTCTGCAACTAAGTCTGCAAACTCTGCTCTCTGCAACAGTCCTTCTGCAACTCAGTCTCCAACCTCTGTTCTCTGTAAGGGTCCTTCGGCACCCGAGTCTCCAATCTCTGCTTTCTGTATCAGTCCTTCTGCACCACAGTCTCCAACCTCTGCTCTCTGTAACAATCCTTCTTCACCTTGGTCTCCAATGTCTGCTCTCTGCAACGGTCCTTCTGCAACTCAGTCTCCAACCTCTTCTCACTGTAACAGTGCTTCAGCACCTCAGTCTCCAACTTTTGCTCTCCTTAATATCTTTCTGCAACCCAGTATTCAAACTCTGCTCTCTGTACCAATCTTTCTGCACCCCAGTCTCCAAACTCTGCTTTTTGTAAAAGGCCTTCTGCAACCCAGTCTCCGAACTCTGCTTTCTGTATCAGTTCTTCTGCACCCCAGTCTCCAAACTCTGGTCTCTGCAACGATCCTTCGGCACCCCAGTCTTTAACCTCTGTTCTCTACAACACTTCTTCTGCAGTGAAGTCTCCAAACACTGCTCTCTGTAACAGTCTATCTGTTCCGCAGTATACAACATCTGATTCATTTAAGGGTCCTTCTGCACCCGAGTTTCCAACCTCTGCTTTCTGTATCAGTCCTTCTGCACCACAGTCTCCAAACTCTACTCTGTAACAGTCCTTTCCACCACAGTCTGCAACCTCTGCACTCTGCAAAAGTCCTTCTTCACCCCAGTCTCCAACATCTGCTCTCTACAAAAGTCCTTCTCCATCCCAGTCTCGAAACTATGCTCTCTGTAACAGTACTTTGTACTGCAGTTTCCAAACTCTTCTCTCTGTAACTGTCCTTCTGCACCCCAATCTCCAACCTCTGTTCTCTTCAACAGTTCTTCTGCACTCCAGTCTTAAACCTCTGCTCTCTGTAAGTGTCCTTATGCACCCCAGTATCCAAACTCTGCTTTCTGTTTCAGTCGTTTTCCACCACAGTCTCGAAAATCTGCCCACTGTAACACTCCTTCTGCAACTCAGTCTGCAAACTCTGCTCTCTGCAACAGTGCTTCTCCACCTCAGTCTCCAACCTCTGCTCTCTGTAAGGGTCCTTCGGCACCCGAGTCTCCAACCTCTGCTTTCTGTATCAGTCCTTCTGCACCCCAGTCTCAAACCTCTTCTCTCTGTAACAGTGCTTCTGCACCTCAGTCTCCAACTTTTGCTCTCCTTAATATCTTTCTGCAACCCAGTATTCAAACTATGCTCTCTGTACCAATCTTTCTGCACCCAAGTCTCCAAACTCTGCTCTCTGTAACAGGCCTTCTGCACCCCAGTCTCCAATTTCTGTTCTCTGCAACGATTCTTCTGCACGCCAGTCTTCAACCTCTGCTTTCTCTATCAGTCCTTCTGCACTCAATCTCCAACCTGTGCTCTGTAACTGTCCTTCTGCATTTCAGTCTCTAACGTCTGCTAGCTGCAACAGTCTTTCGCAACCCCAAACTTCAACCTCTGCTCTCTGCAACAGTCCTACACCCACGTCTCCACCCTCTGCACTCTGCAACAGTCCTTCTGAACTTCAGTCTCCAACCTCTTCTTTTTGCAAAGGTCTTTCTGCACCTCAGTCGCCAAACTCTGCTCTCTGTATGATTCTTCTAAAAACCATTCTCCAAACTCTGCTTTCTATAACAGTCCTTCTGCACCCCAGTCTCAAAATTCTGCAGTCTGTAAAACTCCTTCAGCACCCCAGTCTGCACCCTATGTTCTCTGCAAGGATCCTTCTACACCCAAGTCTCCAAACTCTGCTCGCTGCAACAGTTCTTCTGCACCCCAGTCCCCTACATCTGCTCTCTGAAACAGTTTTTCTAAACCTCATTCTGAAAACTCTGCTCTTCTGGACCCCAGTTTCCAACCTCTACTCTCTCTGACAGTCCATCGGCACCTCAGTCACCAACCTCTGCTCTCTGTAAGATCCTTAGGTCACTCAGTCTCCAAACTCTGCTGTGTGTTACATGTCATCTACTCCCCAGTCTCCAATCTCTGCTCTATGTAACAGGCCTTCTGCACCTCAGTATCCAACCTCTTCTCTCTTCAACAATCCTTCTGCACCCCATTCTCCAATCTCTGCTCTCTGCATCAGTCCTATTGCACCCCAGTCTCCAACCTCTGCTCTCTGTAAGATCCATCTGCACACCTGTCTCAAACCTCTGCTTTCTTTAACAGTTCTTCTGTACAGCAGTCTCTCACCTCTATTCTATGTAACAGTCTTTCTGCAACCCAGTCTCCAAACACTGCACTCTGCAAAGTTTTTCTGCACCCAGTCTCCAACCTCTCTTCTCTGCGACAGACCTACTGCACATTAGTCTCTAAACACTGATTGCTGTAACAGTTTTTCTACACCTCAGTCTTCAACAACTGCTCTCTGCAACATTCCTTCTTCACCCCAGTCTCCAAACTCTGCTCTCTAGTACAGTCCTTCTATACACCAGTCTCCATAATCTACTATCTGCAACGATCCTTCTGCACCCCAGTCTCCAAAGTCTGCTCTCTGCAACAATCCTTCTGCACCCCAGTCTCAAAAATTTCCTCTCTGTAATATCGTTCTGGACCCCAGTCACCAAATTCTGTTCTCAGTATTAGTCCTTCTGGACCCAAGTCTCCAAACACTGCTCTCTGTAACAGTTTTTCTGCACCTCAGTCTTCAACAACTGCTCTATGCAATAGTCCTTCTGCACCCCATTCTCCAACGTCTGCTCTCTGCAACAATCGTTCTGCACCCAAGTCTCCAAAAATTCCTCTCTTTAAGATTCTTCTGCACCCCAGTTTCCACACTCTGCTCTATGTAACATTCCTTCTGCACCCCAGTCTCCAACGTCTGCCCTCTGCAATGGTCCCTATGCACCCCAGTCTCCAACCTTGTTCTCTACAACAGTTCTTCTGTACCGCAGTCTCTAACCTCTGCTCTCTGTAATGGTCCTTCTGCACCCCAGTCTCCAAAATCTGCTTTCTGTATCAGTCCTTCTGCACCACAGTCTCCAACCTCTTCTCTCTGCAACAGTCCTTCTGCACCCCAGTATCCAACATCTGCTCTGCAACAGTCCTTCTGCACCACAGTCTCAAACATCTGCTCTGTGTAACAGTCCTGCTTTACTGCAGTCTCCAAACTCTGCTCTCTGTAATGGTCTTTCCGCACCCCAGTTTACAAACTCTGCTTCCTGTAACATTTCTTCTCCAACCCAGTCTCCTACCTCTGCTTACTACAACAGTCTTTCTGCATCCCAGTCTCCAAACTCTGCTCCCTGTAGCAGCCTTTCTGCACCTCAGTCTCCAACCTCTGCTCTCTGCAACAGTCCTTCTACACCCCAGTTGCCAACCTCTTCTCTCTGGAAGGATCCTTCTGCACCCCAGTCCCCAACGTCTGCTCTCTGCAACAGTCCTTCTGCACCCGAGTCTCCAAACTCTTCTCTCTGTAAGATCCTTCTGCAATCCCGTCTGCGAACTCTGCTCTCTGTAACAGTCCTTCTGTACCACAGTCTCCAAACTCTGCTCCCTGTAAGGTCCTTCTGCACCCCAGTCTCCAAACACTGCTTTCTGTATCAGTCTTTCTGCAACACAGTCTCCAACGTCTGCTCTCTTCTACAGTCCTACTGAACCCCAGTCTTCATCATCTAATCCCTGCAACAGTCCTTCTGCACTCCAGTCTCCAAACTCTGCTCTCTGTAACAGTCCTTCTGTACTGCAGACTTCAACCTCTTCTCTCTGTAATGCTCCTCCTGTACCCCACTCTCCAAACTCTGCTTTCTGTATCATTCCTTCTGCACCCCTGTCTCAATCCTCTGCTCTCTGTAACAGTCCTTCTGCACCTCAGTCTCCAACTTCTGCTCTCTGCAATAGTCCGTCTGCACCCAAATCTCCAACTTCTGCTCTATGCAACAGTCCTTCTGCATTTCAATATTCAAACTCTGTTCTCTGTAACAGTCCTACTGCACCCCAGTCTCCAAATTCTTCTCTCTACAAAGGTCCTTCTTCACTCCACTCTCCAACCTCTGCTCGCTGTAATATGCTTCTTTAACCCAGTTTCCAAACTCTACTCTCAGTAACAGTTCTTCTGCACTGCAGTCTCCAAACTCTGCTCTCTGTAACAATACTTCTGCACCTCAGTCTCCAACTCTGCTCTCTCCAAAGGTACTTCTGCAACCCTGTCTTAAAGTCTGTTCTTGCAACAGTCCTTCCGCTCCCCAGTCTTCAATCTCTGCTCTTTGTAAAAGTCTTTTTGAACCCCAGCCTCCAATCTCAGATCTCCATAACGGTCCTTCAGCACCCAAGTCTCCAACCTGTGCTTTCTTACCAGTCGTGCACCCCAGTCTCCAAACTCTGCTCTCTGCAACAATCCTTCTGCACCCCAGTCTCCTACATCTGCTCTCTACAACAGTCCTTCTTCACTTAAGTCTCCAACCTCTGCTCTCTGTAAGATCCTTCTGCATCCCAGTCTCCAACCTCTGCTATCTACAACAGTCCTTCTGCACCCCAGTCTGCAACCTATAGTCTCTGTAACAGTCCTTCTGCACCTCAGTCCCCAACCTCTGCTGTCTGCAACAATCCTTCTGCACCCCAGACTTCTACGTCTGCTCTCTACAAAAGTCCTCCTGCACCCCTGTCTCCAACCTCTGCTCTCTGTAACAGTTCTTCTGCACCGAAGTCCCCAACCTCTGCTCTCTGTAATGGTCCTTCTGCACCCCAGTCTCTAAACTCTGCTTTCTGTATCAGTCTTTCTGCACCTCAGTCTCCATCCTCTGCTCTCTGTAACAGTCCTTCTGTACCTCAGTCTTCAATCTCTGCTCTCTGCAATTGTCCCTCTGCACCTCAGTATCCAACCTCTACTCTCTTTAACAGTTTTTATGCATCTCAGTATCCAACCTCTACTCTCTGGAAGATACTTTTGCAAACCAATCTCCAAAATCTGCTCTCTGTAACAGTCCTTCTGCACCTTTTCTCAAAACTCTGTTCTCTGTAACAGGTTTTCTTCACCTCAGTTTCCAACATCTCTTGTCTAAAACAGTTCTTCTGCACACAAATCTCCAACCTCTGCTCTCTGCAACAGTCCTTCTGCACCACAGTCTCTAAACTCTGATCTCTGTAACAGTCCTTCTGCACCTCAGTCCCCAAATTTTGCTCTATGTAATAGTCCTTTTTCACTCCATCCTCTAAAATCAGCTCTCTGCAACAGTCCTTCTTCACACCAGTCTCCAACATCTGCTCTCTGCAGCAGTCTTTCTGAACCCCAGTCTCCAAACTCTGCTCTTTGCAACGATCATTCTGGACCCCTGTCTCCAACATCTTCTCTCTGCAACAGTCCTTCTGCACCACAGTCTCCAACCTCTGCTCTCTTTAAGATCCTTCTGCACTCTAGTTTCCAAACTCTGCTTTCTGTAAGATCCATCTGAACCTTAGTCTTCAAACTCTGTTCTCTGTAACAGTCCTTCAGCACCCCAGACTTTGAACTTTGCACTCTGTAACAGTCGTTCTGCACAACAGTCTTTAAACTCTGCTCTCTGTAACAGGACTTCTGGACTCCAGTCTCCAACCTCTTCTCTCTTCAACGATTATTCTCCATCCAAGTCTCCAACATCTGCTCTCTACAACAGTTCTTTGCACCCCAGTCTCCAAACTCTGCTCTCTGTAAGATCCATCTGAACCCCAGTCTCCAACCTCTGCTCTCTGTAATTGTCGTTCGGCACACAGTCATCAAACTCTGCTCTCTGTAACAGTCCTTCTGAACCCCAGTCTCCAATATCTGCTCTCTGCAACAGTACTTCTACATCCCAGTCTCCAAACTTTGCTCTCTGCAAGAGTCTTTCTGCACCCCAGTCTCCAAACTCTGCTCTCTGCAACGATCCTTCTGGACCCCAGTCTCCAACGGCTGCTCTCGGCAAGAGTCCTTCTGCACGACAGTCTCCAAACTCTGCTCTCTGTAAAATCCTTCTGCACTCCAGTTTTCAAACTCTGCTCTTTGTAACATTTTTTCTCCAACCCAGTGTCAAACCTCTGTCCTGTGAAACAGTACTTCTTCTCCCCAGACTCCAAGATCTGCTCTCTGTAACAGTCCTTCTGTACTGCAGTCTCCAACCTGTGCTCTTTTTAGGGGTCCTTCTACACCCCAGTCTCCAACCTCTGCTTTTTGGATCAGTCTGTCTGAACCCCATTCTCTAACCTCTGTTTTCTGTATCTAACCGTGTGCACCTCAGTCTCCAACCTGTGCTCTATGTAAGAATCCTTCTGCACCCCAGTCTCCAACCTCTGCTCTCAGTAACAGTCCTAAACCGCAGTCTCCAAACTCTGCTCTCTGTAACAGTCCTTCTGCACTCCAATTTCCAAACTCTGCTTCATGTAACAGTCCTTCTGCACCTGAGTCTCCAAACTCTCCTATGTGTAACAGTCCTTCTACACCTCAGTTTCCAACATCTGCTTTGTAACCATCCTACGTGACCTCAGTCTGAAACCTCTGCTCTCTGCACGATCCTTCTGCACCCCAGTCTCAAACCACTGCTCTCTGTAACAGTCAACCTGCATCTCAGTCTCCATTCTCTGCTCTCTGTAAGATCCTTCAGCAACTCAGTCTCCAAACTCTGCTCTCTATAACAGTCCTTCTCCACCCCAGTCTCCAAACTCTCCTCTCTGCAAAAGTCCTTCTGCACCCCAGTCTCGAATATCTGCTCTCTGCAAAAGTCCTTCTGAACCTCAGTCTGAAAACTCTGCTCCCTTAAACCACCCTTCTGCACGCCAGTCTCCTAATTCTGCTCTCTGTAACAGTCCTTCTGCACCTCATTCTCCCAACTCTGCTCTCTGCATGATGCTTCTACAACCCAGTCTTTAAACTCTGCACTCTGTAACAGTTCTTCTGCACAACAGTCTCCAAACTCTGCTCTCTGTAACAGTCCTTCTGCACCTCAGTCTCCAACCTCTTCTCTTTGCGAAGGTCTTTCTGCACCTCAGTCTTCAACATCTGCTCTCTGTAACAGTCCTTCTGCACCTCAATCTTCAAAATCTGCTCTCTGTAACAGCTCTTCGGCACCCCAGTCTCCACCCTCTGCTCTCTGCAACGATTCTTTCACACCCAAGTCTCCAAACTTTGCTCTATTCAACAGTTCTTCTGCACCCCAGTCTCCAACATCTGCTCTCTGCAACAGTTTTTCTAAACCTCATTCTGAAAACTAAGCTCTCTGCAACAATCCTTGTGAACCAAATCTACAACCTCTTCTCTCTCTGACAGTCTTTCAGAACCTCAGTCACCAACCTCTGCTCTCTATAAGATTCTTATGCCACCCAGTCTCCAAACGCTGCTCTATGTTACAGGCCTTCTGCTCCCAAGTCTCCAAGCTCTGCTCTGTGTAACAGGTCTTCTGCACCTCAGTCTCCAACCTCTTCTCTCTGCAATGATCTTTCCGCACCCCATTCTCCAACCTCTGTCTTCTCTGCAACATTCCTATTGCACCCCAGTCTCTAACCTCTGCTCTCTTTAAGATAATTCTGCACATCTGTCTCCAACCTCTGCTCTCTTTAACAGTACTTCTGTACCACAGTCTCCAACCTCTATTCTCTGTAACGGTCCTTCTGCATCCCAGTCTCCAAACACTGCTCTATTCAACAGTCCTTCTGCACCTTAAGTCTTCAAACACTGCTCTCTGTAACAGTTTTTCTGCACATCAGTCTTCAACAACAGCTCTCTGCAACAGGCCTTCTGCACCCAAGTCTCCAACGTCTGCTCTCTGCAACAACCCTTCTGCACCCCAGTCTCCAAACATTCCTCTCTGTAAGATCCTTCTGCTCCCCAGTATCCAAACTTTACACACAGTATCAGTCCTTTTGCACACCAGTCTCGAAACACTGATCCCTGTAACAGTTTTTCTGCACCTCAGTCTTAAACAACTGCTCTCTGCAACAGTCCTTCTGTACTCCAGTCTCCAACCTCTGCTCTCTTCAACAATCCTTCTGCACCCCAGTCTCCAAAATTTCCTCTCTGTAAGATTTTTCTACATCCCAGTTTCCAAGCTCTGCTCTCTGTAACATTCCTTCTGCACCCCAGACTCCAACGTCTGCCCTCTGCAATGGTCCCTCTGCACCCCAGTCTCCAACCTTGTTCTCTACATCAGTTCTTCTGTACCGCAGTCTTCAACCTCTTTTCTCGGTAAGGGTCCTTCTGCAATCCAGTGTCCAACCTCTGCTTTCTGTATCAGTCTTTCTGCACCACAGTCTCCAAACTCTGCTCTCTGTAACAGTCCTTCTGCACATCACTCTTCAAACTCTGCTCTCTGCAACAATCCTTCTGCACACCAGTCTTAAACCTCTGCTCTCTGCAACAGTCCTTCTGAACCCCAGTCTCCATCATCTGCTCTCTGTAACAGTACTTCTGTACTGCAGTTTCTAAACTTTTCTCTCTGTTACGGTCCTTCTGCACCTCACTCTCCAACCTCTGCTTTCTCTATTAGTTCTTCTGCACTCACGTCTCCAAACTCTGTTCCCTGTATTAGTCCTTCTGCACCTCAGTCTCAAACGTCTGCTCTCTGCAACAGTGCTTCGGCACCCCAGTCTCCAACCTCTGCTCTCTGTTACAGTCCTTCTGTACTACAGTCTCCAAATTCTTCTCTCTTTAATGGTCCTTCTGGACCCCAGTCTCCAAACTCTGCTTTCTGTATCAGTCCTTCTGCACCCTGGTCTCTAAACTCTGCTTTCTGTAACAGTCCTTCTGCACTCAGACTACAATTTCTGCTCTCTGCAACAGTCCTTCTGCGCCCTAATCTCCAAACTCTACTCTCTGTCACAGCCCATCTGCACTTCAGTGTCCAAACTCTGCTCTCTGTAAGATCCTTCTGAAACCCAGTCTCCAACCTCTGCTTTCTGCAATGGTCCTTCTGCACCCCAGCCTTTAACCCTTGTTTTCTACAACAGTTATTCTGCACCCCAGTCTCCAACCTCTGCTCTCTGTAACAGTCCTTCTGTACCGCAGTCTCCAACCTCTGTTCTCTGTAAGGGTTCTTCTTCACCCCAGTCTCCAACCACTGTTTTCTGTATCAGTCCTTTTGCACCACATTCTCCAAACTCTGCTCTCTGTAACAGTTCTTCTGCAAATAAGTCTGCAACCTCTGCTCTCTGCAATAGTCCTTCTGCATCCCAGTCTCAAACCTCTGCTCTCTGCAACAGACTTTCTGCACCACAGTCACAAAACTCTGCTTTCTGTATCAGTCCTTCTGCACCCCAGTCTCCAACCTCTGCTCTCTGTAACAGTCCTTCTGCACCTCAGTCTTCAACCTCTACTTTCCTTAGCAGTCCTTCTCCACTCTAGTCTCCAAACTCTGCTCTCTGTAAAAGTCCTTGTACACCTCAGTCTGAAATTTCTTCTCTCAGGAACGATCCTTCTGCATCTCAGTCTCAAACCTTTTCTCTGTGTAACAGTCCTTATGTACCTCAGTCTCCAAACTTTTGTCTCTGTAAGATCCTTTTGCAACCCACTCTTGTAAACTCTGCTCTCTGTAACTATCCTTCTGCACCCCAGTCTCCAACGTCTTTTCTCTGCAACAATCGTTCTGCACCCAAGTTTCCAAAAATTCCTCTCTTTAAGATTCTTCTGCACCCCAGTTTTCACACTCTGCTCTATGTAACATTCCTTCTGCACCACATTCTCCATCGTCTGCCCTCTGCAATGGTCCCTATGCACCCCAGTCTCCAACCCTGTTCTCTACAACAGTTCTTCTGTACTGCAGTCTCTAACCTCTGCTCTCAGTAATGGTCCTTCTGCACCCCAGTCTCCAAAATCTGCTTTCTGTATCAGTCCCTTCTGCACCACAGTCTCCAACCTCTGCTCTCTGCAACAGTCCTTCTGCACCCCAGTATTCAACATCTGCTCTGCAACAGTCCTTCTGAACCACAGTCTCCAACATCTGCTCTGTGTAACAGTCCTTCTGTACTGCAGTCTCCAAATTCTGCTCTCTGTAACGGTCTTTCCGCACCCCAGTTTACAAACTCTGCTCTCTGTAACATTCCTTCTCCAACCCAGTCTCCAACCTCTGCTTACTGCAACAGTCTTTCTGCATCCCAGTCTTCAAACTCTGCTCCCTGTAGCAGCCTTTCTGCACCTAAGTCTCCAACCTCTGCTCTCTGCAACAGTCCTTCTACACCCCAGTTGCCAACCTCTGCTCTCTGGAAGGATCCTTCTGCACCCCAGTCCCCAACGTCTGCTCTCTGCAACAGTCCTTCTGCACCCAAGTCTTCAACTTCTGCTCTCTGTAAGATCCTACTGCAACCCCGTCTCCGAACTCTGCTCTCTGTAACAGTCCTTCTGTACCGCAGTCTCCAAACTCTGCTCCCTGTAACGGTCCTTCTGCACCCCAGTCTGCAAACACTGCTTTCTCTATCAGTCCTTCTGCACCATAGTCTCCAACTTCTGCTCTCTGCTACAGTCCTACTGAACCCCAGTCTTCATCATTGAATATCTGCAACAGTCTTTCTGCACCCCAGTCTCCAAACTCTGCTCTTTTTAACATTCTTTCTGTACTGGAGACTCCAACCTCTGCTCTCTGTAATGGTCCTCCTGTACCCCAGTCTCCAAACTCTGTTTTCTTTATCATTCCTTCTGCACCCCTGTCTCAATCATCTCCTCTCTATAACAGTCCTTCTGCACCTCAGTCTCCAACTTCTGCTCTATGCAACAGTCCTTCTGCATCTCAATATCCAAACTCTGTTCTCTGTAACAATCCTTCTGCACTCCAGTCTCCAAATTCTGCTCTCTGCAAAGGTCCTTCTTCACCCCACTCTCCAACCTCTGCAAGCTATAATATGCTTCTTTACCCCAGTGTCCAAACTCTACTCTCAGTAACAGTTCTTCTGCACTGCAGTCTCAAAACTCTGCTCTATGTAACAGTTCTTCTGCACCGCAGTACCCAACCTCTTCTCTCTGTAATTGTCTTTCTGCACCCCAGTCTCTAAACTCTGCTTTCTGTATCAGTTATTCTGCACCACAGTCTCCAACCTCTTCTCTTTGTAACAGTCCTTCTGCACCTCAGTCTTCAACCTCTGCTCTCTGCAATTGTCCATCTGCAACTCAGTATCCAACCTCTACTCTCTGTAACAGTCCTTATATATCTCAGTATCCAACCTCTACTCTCTGGAAGATAATTTGCAAACCTATCTCCAAAATCTGCTCTCTGTAACAGTCCTTCTGCACCCCCTCTTCAAACTCTGCTCTCTGTAACAGGCTTTCTGCACCCCAGTCTCCAACATCTCCTCTCTGGAACAGTCCTTCTCCACACAAATCTCCAACCTCTGCTCTCTGCAACAGTCCTTCCGCACCCCAGTCTCCAACATCTGCTCTCTGCATTAGACCTTCTGCACCTCAACTAAAAATTCTGCTCTCTTCCATGATCCCTTCTGCACCCCAGTCTTCAACCTCTGTTCTCTGCAACAGTCCTTCTGCATCCCAGTCTTCAACCTCTGCTCTCTGTAACAGTCCTTCTGCACCTAAGTCTCCAAATCCTGCTCTCTGCAAGAGTCCTTCTGAAACCCAGTCTCCAACCTCTTCTGTCTGTAACAATAATTCTGAACCCCAGTCTCCAACATCTGCTTTCTGTATCAGTCCTGCGCCCCAGTCTCCAAAATCTGCTCTCTGTAACAGTCCTTCTGCACGCCAGTTCCCAAACTCTGCTCTCTGTAACAGTCCTTTTGCACCTCAGTCTCCTACCTCTACTCTCTATTACAGTGTTTTTGCACCCAAGTCTCCAACCTCTGCTCTCTGTAACAGTCCTTCGGCACACGAGTCTCCAATCTCTGCTCTCTGCAAAGATCCTTCTTCACCCCAGTGTCCAAACTCTGCTCTCTGTAACAGTCCTTCTGCACCACAGTCTTTAACCTCTGCTCTCTGCAACAGTCCTTCTGCACCCCAGTCTCCAACCTCTGCTCTCTGCAACACTCCTTCTACACCACAGTCTCAAAAAATGGCTCCCTGTAAGATCCTTCTGTACAACTGTATCCAACCTCTGATCTCTGTAAAGGTCCTTATTCATCCCCGTTTCCAAACTCTGCTTTCTGTATCAGTCCTTCTGCACCACAGGCTTCAACCTCTGCTCTCTGTAACAGTACTTTTGCACCCCGTCTCCAACCTCTGCTCTCTCCAACAGTCCTTCTGCACGCCAGTTTAAAACTCTGCACTCTGCAACATTCCTTCTGTACCCCAGTCTCCAACCTCTTTCTGTATCAGTCCTTCTGCACAAACTCTACTCTCTGTAACAGTCCTTCTGCACCTCATTCTCTAACCTATGCTCTCTGTAAAAATCCTTCTCCACATCAGTCTCCAACCTCTTCTCTCAGCAACGGTCCTTATGCATCCCAGTCTCCAAGTTCTGTTCTCTGCAACAGTCCTTCTGCACCGCAGTCTGCAACAACTGCTCTCTGTAACAGTCCTTCTGTACTGCAGTCTCTAACCTCTGCTCTCTGTAACAGGTATTCTGCACCCAAGTCTCCAAACTCTGCTCTTTTTAACAGTCCTTCTGCACCCCAGTCTCCAACCTCTGGTCTCTGCAACAGTCTTTCGGCACCAAGTTTCCATAGCTCGCTTGCTGAATGATGCTTCTGCACCCCAGTTTAGCCAACTCTGCCATCTGTATCAGTCCCTTCTGCACCCCAGTCTCCAATCTCTGCTCTCTGCAACAGTGCTTCAGAACCTCAGTCTCCAAACTCTGCTCTTTGTATGATGCTTCTGCACCCCAGTCTAAAACGTCTGCTCTTGGAAACAGTCCATCTACACCTTAGTCTCCATAATCTGCTATGCAACAGTCCTTCTGCACCCTAGTCTCCAACCTATGCTCTCTGTAAGATTAATCCTGCACACCTGTTTCCAACTTCTGCTCTCTGTAACAATCCTTCTGTAACGCAGTCTCCAACCTCTGCTTTATGCAACAGTCCTTCTGCACCCCAGTCTCCTAAGTCTGCTCTCTGCAGCAGTCCTTCTACAACCCAGTCTACAAACTCTGCTCTCTGCAATAGTCCTTCTACAACCCAGTCTCCATATTCTGCTCACCCCAATGATCCTTCTGCACCCCACTCTCGAACCCATGCTCTCTGTAACAGTCCTTCTGTACCGCAGCCTCCAAACTCTTTTCTCCGTGAGTGTCCTTATGTACTCCAGTATCCAAACTCTGCTTTCTGTATCAGTCGTTTTTAACCACAGTCTCCAAACTATGCCCTCTGTATCAGTCCTTCTGCAACTCAGTCTGCAACCTCTGCTTTCTGAAACAGTTCTCTGGAACCCCAGTCTCCATCCTCTGCTCTCTGCAAAAGTCCTTTGGCACACCAGTCTCTAACATCTGCTCTCTGTAACAGTTCTTCTCCACCCCAGTCTCCAACCTCTGTTCTTTTTATCAGTCCTTCTGTACTGCAGTCTCCAACCACTGCTCTCTGTAAGGGTCCTTTTGCACACAAGATTCCAAGCTCTGATTTCTGTCTTAGTCCTTCTGCACCCGAGTCTCCCACCTTTGTTCTGTATAACTGTCCTTCTGCACCTTAGTCTCCAACCTCTGCTCTCTGCTACAGTCCTTCTTCACCCCAGTCTAAAACCTCTGCTCTCTGCAACAGTCCTTCTGCACCCCAGTCTCCAACCTCTGCTCTCTTATCAATCATTCTGCACCTCAGTCTCCAAGCTCTGCTCTCTGCAACGGTCCTTCTGCACCTTGGTCTCCAAACTCTACTCTCTGCAACAGTGCTTCTGCACCTCAGTCTCCAACCTCTGATCTCTGTAAGATCCTTCTGCAACCCAGTCTCAAAACTCTCCTCTCTGTAGCAGGCCTTCTGCATCCCAGTCTCCAACCTCTGCTGTCTTTATCAGTCCTTCTGCACCCCAGTCTCCAACCTCTGCTCTCTGCAACGATCCTTCAGCACCCTGTCTCCAACCTGTGCTCGCTGCAACAGTCCTTGTTCACCCAGTCTCCAACATCTGCTCTCTGCAACAGTTCTTCTGTACCTCAGTCTGAAAACTCTGCTCTCTGCAACAATCCTTCTGCACCACAGTCTCCAAACTCTGCTCGCTGTAAAAGTCCTTCTGTACATCAGTCTCCAGCCTCTTATTTCTGTGAAACCCTTCTGAAACCCAGTGTGCAAACTCTGCTCACTAAAACAGTCTTTCTGCACCCAATCTCCAAACTCTACTCCCTGTAACTATAATTCTGCAACTCAGTCTCCAACCTCTGCTCTCTGCAAAGGTGCTTCTGCACCCCAGTCTCCAACCTCTGTTCTCTGCAACAGTCCTTCTGCACCCCATTCCGCAACCTCTGCACTCTGTAGCAGTCCTTTTGTACCGGAGTCTCCAAACTCTGCTTTCTTTACCCGTCCTTCTGCACCCCAGTCTCCAAAATCTGATTTCTCAATAAGTCCTTCTGAACCCACTCTCCAACCTCTGCTCTCTTTAACAGTCTTTTTGTACCTCAGCCTCTAACCTCTTCTTTCTGTAACAGTCCTCCTGCACCCCAGTCTTCAACCTCTGCTCTCTGCAACATTGATTTTGCACCCCAGTCTCCTACCTGTGCTCTCTGTAAAAGTCCTTCTGCACATCAGACTCCAACCTCTTCTCTTAGCAACGGTCCTTATGCACCCCAGTCTCCTACTTCTGTTCTCTGCAACTGTCCTTCTGCACCTCAGTCTCCAATCTCTGCTCTCTTTCAGAGGCCTTCTGCACTCCAGTCTCCAACCTCTTCTCTCTGTAACAGGCCGTTGCACCCAAGTCTCCAAACTCTACTCTCTTTAACAGTCCTTCTGCATCCAGTCTCCGACCTCTGCTCTCTGCAACAGTCTTTCTGCACCTCAGTCTCCATACTTCGCTCGCTGTAAGATGCTTCTGCACACCAGTCTCCCAACTCTGCCCTCTTTATCAGTCCTTCTGCAACCCAGTCTCCAATCTCTGCTCTCTGCAACAGTTCTTCTGCACCTTATTCTCCAAACTCTGCTCTCTGTATGATGCTTCTGCACCCCAGTCTACAACCTATGCTCAATGTAACAGTTCTTCTACACCCTTGTCTCCATGATCTGCTCTGCAAAAGTCCTTCTGCACCCCATTCTCCAACCTATGCTCTCTGTAAGATAATTTTGCACACCTGTCTCCAACCTCTGCTCTCTGTAACAGTCTTTCTGTACTGCAGTCTCCAACCTCTGCTCTCTGTAACGGTCCTTATGCACCCGAATCTCCATACTCTGTGTTATGTATTAGTCATTCGGCACCCAGTCTCCGACCTCTGCACTCTGTAACAGTCCTTCTGCACCTCAAACTCCAACCTCTGTTCTCTGAAAAAGTCCTTCTATGCCCCAATCTCAAACCTCTGCTTTCTGCAACAGTCGTTCTGCACCTCAGTGTGCAAACTCTGCTCTCTGTAAGATCCTTCAGAAACCCAGTCTTCAACCTCTGCTTTCTGCAATGGTATTTCTGCACTGAAGTCTCCAAACTCTGATATCTATAACAGTTATTCTACACCGCAGTCTAAAACCTCTGCTCTCTGTAACGGTCCTTCTGTACCGCAGACTCCAACCTCTGTTCTCTTTAAGGGTCCTTCTGCACCACATTCTCCAACCTCTGCTTTCTGCATCAGTCTTTCTGCACCACATTCTAGAAACTCTGCTGTCTGTATCACTCCTTCTGCACTTCAGTCTGCAACCTCTGCTGACTGCAATAGTCCATATGCACCCCAGTCTCCAACCTCTGCTCTCTGCCACATTCCTTCTCCTACCCAGTCTCCATCCTCTGATCTCTGCAACAGTCCTTCTGCACCCCAATCTCAAACCTCTGCTCTCTGGAACAGTCCTTCTACACCCTAGTCTCCATGATCTGCTCTTCAACAGTCTTTCTGCACACCAGTCTCCAATCTCTGCTCTCTGTAACAATCCTTCTGCACCCTGCTTTCCAACCTTTGCTCTCTGGAATGATCCCTCTGCATCCCAGTCTCCAATCTCTGCTCGCTGCAACAGTCCTTGTGCACCAAAATCTCCAACATCAGCTCTCTGCAACAGTTCTTCTGTACCTCAGTCTGAAAACTCTACTCTCTGCAATTATCCTTCTACACCCGAGTCTCCAACCTCTGCTCTCTGTAACAGTCCTTCTGTACCTCAGTCTCAAACTTCTGCTCTGTATCAGTCCTGCACCCCTGTCTCCCACATCTGCTCTCTGTAACTGTCCTCCTCACCTCAGTCTTCAACCTCGGCTCTGTGTAAGAGTCTTTCTGCATCTCAGTCTGGTAACTCTGCTGACTGCAATGGTCCTGCTGCACCCCAGTCTCAAACCTCTGTACTCTGCAACAGTCCTTCTGCTCCCCAGTCTCCAAACTCTGCTCTCTGCAACACTCTTACTGCACCTCAGTCTCCAAACTTCGCTTGTGTAAGATGCTTCTGCACCCCAGTCTCCCAACTCTGCCCTCTGTATCAGTCCTTCTGGACCCCAGTCTTCAATCTCTGCTCTCTGCAACAGTCCTTCTGCACCTCAGTCTCCAAACTATGCTTTCTGTATGATGCTTCTGCACCCAAGTCTACAACCTCTGGTCTCTGGAACAGTCCTTCTACACCCTAGTCTCCATAATCTGATCTGTAACACTCCTTCTGCACCCAAGTCTCCAATCTCTGCTCTCTGTACAAGTCCTTCTGCACCTCAGTCTCCAAACTCTGCTCTCTGTATAAGGCCTTCTGCACCCCGCTTTCCAACTCTGCTCTCTGCAACGATCCCTCTGAACCCCAGTCTCCAATCTCTGCTCTCTGCAACAGTCCTTGTGCACCCCAATCTCCAACATCTGATCTCTGAAACAGTTCTTCTGTACCTCAGTATGAAAACTCTGCTCTCTGCAATTATCCTTCTGCACCCGAGTCTCCAACCTCTGCTCCCTGTAACAGTCCTTCTGTACCTCAGTCTCCAACTTCTGCTCTGTATCAGTCCTGCACCCCTGTCTTTCACATCTGCTCTCTGTAACTGTGCTCCTCACCTCAGTCTTCAACCTCTGCTCTGTGTAAGAGTCTTTCTGCATCTCAGTCTGGTAACTCTGCTGACTGCGATGGTCCTGCTGCACCCCAGTCTCAAACCTCTGTACTCTGCAACAGTCCTTCTGCTCCCCAGTCTCCAAACTCTGCTCTTTATAACAGTCCTTCTGCACCCCAGGCTCCAACGTCTGCTCTCTGCAACAGTCTTACTGCACCTCAGTCTCCAAACTTCTCTCGCTGTAAGATTCTTCTGCACCCCAGTCTCCCAACTCTGCCCTCTGTATCAGTCCTTCTGGACCCCAGTCTCCAATCTCTGCTCTCTGCAACAGTCCTTCTGCACCCCAGTCTCCAACCTCTGCTCTCGGCAAGAGTCCTTCTGCACCCCTGTGTCCAACACCTGCTCTGTAAATAATCCATCTGCACCCAAGTCTCCAACATCTACTCTCTGCAAAGATCCTTCTGCACCTCAGTCTCCAACCTCTGCTCTCTGAAATATCCTTCTGCACCCCAGTTTCCAAAATCTGCTCTCTGAAATATTCCTTCTCCACCCCAGTCTTCAACCTCTGCTTTCTGCAACGGTCCTGCTGCACCCCAGTCTCAAAACTCTGTACTCTGCAACAGTCTTTCTGCTCCCCAGTCTCCAAACTCTGCTCTTTATAACAGTCCTTCTGCACCCCAGTCTCCAACCTCTGCTCTCTGCAACAGTCTTACTGCACCTCAGTCTCCAAACTTCGCTTGCTGTAAGATGCTTCTGCACCCAAGTCTCCCAACTCTGCCCTCTGTATCAGTCCTTCTGGACCCCAGTCTTCAATCTCTGCTCTCTGCAACAGTCCTTCTGCACCTCAGTCTCCAAACTATGCTTTCTGTATGATGCTGCTGCACCCGAGTCTACAACCTCTGGTCTCTGGAACAGTCCTTCTACACCCTAGTCTCCATAATCTGATCTGCAACACTCCTTCTGCACCCCAGTCTCCAATCTCTGCTCTCTGTACAAGTCCTTCTGCACCTCAGTCTCCAAACTCTGCTCTCTGTAAAAGGCCTTCTGCACCCCGCTTTCCAAACTCTGCTCTCTGCAATGATCCCTCTGCACCCCAGTATCCAATCTCTGCTCTCTGCAACAGTCCTTGTGCACCCCAATCTCCAACATCTGATCTCTGAAACAGTTCTTCTGTACCTCAGTATGAAAACTCTGCTCTCTGCAATTATCCTTCTGCACCCGAGTCTCCAACCTCTGCTCTCTGTAACAGTCCTTCTGTACCTCAGTCTCCAACTTCTGCTCTGTATCAGTCCTGCACCCCTGTCTTTCACATCTGCTCTCTGTAACTGTGCTCCTCACCTCAGTCTTCAACCTCTGCTCTGTGTAAGAGTCTTTCTGCATCTCAGTCTGGTAACTCTGCTGACTGCGATGGTCCTGTTGCACCCCAGTCTCAAACCTCTGTACTCTGCAACAGTCCTTCTGCTCCCCAGTCTCCAAACTCTGCTCTTTATAACAGTCCTTCTGCACCCCAGGCTCCAACCTCTGCTCTCTGCAACAGTCTTACTGCACCTCAGTCTCCAAACTTCTCTCGCTGTAAGATTCTTCTGCACCCCAGTCTCCAAATTCTGCCCTATGTATCAGTCCTTCTGGACCCCAGTCTCCAACCTCTGCTCTCTGCAACAGTCCTTCTGCACCTCGGTCTACAAACTCTGCTCTCTGTAACAGTCTTTCTGCACCTCAGTTTCCAACCTCTGTTCTTTGCAACACTCCTTCTACACCCCAGTTGCCAACCTCTGCTCTCTGTAACGGTCCTTCTGCACACCAGTCTCCAACCTCTGCTTTCTGTACCAGTCCTTCTGATCCCCAGTATACATACTCTGCTCTCTGTAACAGTCTTTCTGCACCTCATATCCAACTCTTCTCTCTGCAATAATCCTTCTGCACCCGAGTCTCCAACCGCTGCTCTCTAAAACAGTCCTTCTGTACCTCAGTCTCCAACTTCTTCTCTGTATCAGTCTTGCACCCCAGTCTCCTAGATCTGCTCTCTGTAACTGTCCTTCTTCACCTCATTCTTCAACCTCAGCTCTGTGTAACAGTCCTTCTGCATCTCAGTTCGGAAACTCTGCTGACTGAAACGATTTTTCTGCACCCCAGTCTCAAACCTCTGTACTCCACAACAGTTATTCTGCACCCCAGTCTTCAAACTTTGCTCCCTGTAACAGTTCTTCTGTACCACAGTATACAACCTCTGTTCTCTGTAAGGATCCTCTGCATCTCAGTCTACAACCTCTGCTCTCTGCAAAAGTCCTCCTGCACCCCAGTCTTCGACCTCTGCTCGCTGCAACAGTCCTTCTGCAGCCCAGTCTCCAAAATCTACTCTCTGAAATATTCCTTTTCCACCACAATCTCCAACCTCTGCTCTCTGTAACCATCCTTCTGTACTGCTGTCTCCAACCTCTTATCTCTGTAACGGTCCTTCTGCACCCCAGTCTCCAAAGTCTCTTTTTTGTATCAGTCCTTCTGCACCCAGTCTCTAAACTATGCTCTCTGTAACAGTCCTTCTGCACCTCAGACTCCAACCTCTGCTCTCTGCAACAGTCCTACTGTGGCCCAATCTCCAACCTCTGCTCTCTGCAAAAGTCCTTCTGCACCTCAGTGTTCAAACTCTCCTCTTTGTATGTTACTTCTGAAATCCAGTCTCCAACCTCTGCTATATGCAATGGTCTTTCTGCACCCCAGTCTCCAACCTCTGTTCTCTACAACAGTTATTCTGCACCCCAGTCTCCAAACTCTGCTCTGTGTAACAGTCCTTCTGTACCACAGTCTCCAACCTCTGTTCTCTGTAAGGGACCTTCTGCAACCCAGTCTCCAACCTCTGCTTTCAGTTTCAGTCCTTCAGCACCACATTCTCCAAACTCTGCTCTCTGTAACAGTCCTTCTGCATCTCAGTCTGCAACCTCTGCTCTCTGCAATAGGCTTTCTGCACCCCAGTCTACAATCTATGTTCTCTTCAACAGTCCTTCTGCACCCCAGTCTCTAACATCTGCTGTCTGCAACAGTCCTTCTCCACATCAGTCTCAAATTTTGCTCTCTGCAACAGTCCTTCTGCACCCCTGTCACCAAGATCTGCTTTCTGTATCAGTCCTTCTGCACACCAGTCTCCAACCTCTGCACCTCAGTCTCTAAAAATGTCCTTCTGCACCTCAGTCTCAATCCTCAGGCTCTCTTAAAGAGTCCTTCTGCACATCAGTCTGAAAACTCTGCTCTCAGCAATGATCCTTCTGCACCTCAGTCTCCAACTTTTGCTCTCTGTAACAGTCCTTCTGTACCTCATTCTCCAAACTCTGCTCTCCGTAAGATCCTTTTGCAACCCAGTCTTTAAACTCTGCTCTCTGTAACTGTCCTTCTTTACCCCAGTCTCCAAGCACTGCTCTCTGTAATGGGACTTCTGCACCCCAATCTCCAACCTTTGCTCTCTGCAAGGGTCCTTCTGCACCTCAGTCTCCAAACTCTTCTCTCTGTAACAGTGCTTCTGCACCTCAGGCTCCAAACTCTTCTCTCTGTAACATAATCCTGTAACCCTGTATTAAAACTCTGCTCTCTGTAAAAGTCCTTCTGCACACCAGTCTCCAAACTCTGCTCTCTGTAACAGGCCTTCTGCACCCCAGTCTCCAACCACTGTTATCTGTATCAGTCCTTCTTCATTCCAGTCTCCAACCTCTGCTCTCTGCAACGATCCTTCTGCACCCCAGTCTCCAATCTATGCTCGCTGTAAGATCCTTCTGCACACCTGCCTCCAACCTCTGCTCTCTGTAACACTCCTCTGTACCACAGTCTCCAACTTCTGCTCTCTGTAAGGGTCCTTCTGCACCTCAGTCTCAGACTTCTGCTCTCTGCAACACTCCTTCTGCACACCAGTCTCCTAACTTTGCTCTCTTCAACAGTTTTTTTGAACCTCAGTTTTTAACCTGTGCTCTCTGTTAAAGTCCTTCTGCACCCCAGTCTCCAACCTGTGCTCTCAGTAAAAGTCCTTCTGCACGACACTCTCCAACATCTGCTCTCTGTAAGTTTCTTCTGCAACCCAGTCTCCAAACTCTGCCCTCTGTAAAAGTCCTTCTGCACGCCTTCTCCAACTCTCCTCTCCGTAACAGGCCTTCTGCACCCCAGTCTCCAAAGTCTGTTCTATATAAAAATCCTTCTGCACCCCAGTCTCCAACCTCTGCTCTCTGTAACAGTCCTGCTGCACCTCAGTCTACAATCTCTGCTCTCTGTAACATCCTTCTGCAACCTTTCTAAAAACTCTGCTCTCTGAAACAGTCCTTCTGCACCTCAGTATCCAAACTCTGTTTTTTGCAACACTCCTTCTGCACCCCAGTCGCCAAACTCTACTCTCTGTAACAGTCTTTCTGTACCGCATTCTCCAAACACTTCTCTCTGTAACGGTCCTTCTGCACCCCAGTCTCCAGCCTCTGCTTTCTGTATCAGTCCTTCTGCACCCCAGTCTACAACCTCTGCTCTCTGTAACAGTCTTTCTGCACCTCATATCCAAACTCTGCTATTAGCAACAGTCCTTATGCACCCCAGTCTACAACCTCTGGTGTCTGCAAAATTCCTTCTGCACCCCAGTCTGCAACGTGTGCTCTGTGTAACAGTGCTTCTGCATCCCAACTCCAACTCTGCTCTCTGCAATGATCCTTCTGTACCTCAGTCTTAAAACTCTGCTCTCTGCAACAGTCCTTCTGCACCCCAGTCTCCAAACTCTGTTCTCTGTAACAGTCTTTCTCCACCTAAGTCTTCAACCTCTGCCCTCTGAAAGAGTCCTTCTTCACCCCAGTCTCCAACATCTGCTGTCTGCAATAGTCCTTCTGCACCTCAGTGTCCAAACTTTGCTCCGTGCAACGATCCTTCTGAACACCAGTCTCCAACGTCTGCTCTGTGAAAGATCCTTCTGACCCCAGTTTCCAAACTCTGCTCTCTATAATATTCCTTCTCCATGCCAGTCTCCAAACTCTGCTTTCTGCAATGGTCGTACTGCACCCCAGTCTCCAACCTCTGTACTCTGAAACACTCCTTCTGCTCCCCAGTCTCCAAACTCTGATCTCTGTAAAGGTTTTTTTGCAAGCCAGTCTCCAACTTCTGCTTTCTTTGTCCGTCCTTCTGTGCCTCAGTCTCCAACCTCTACTCCCTGCAACAATCCTTCTGTACCCAAGTCTCCAACTTCTATTCTCTGAATTACTTTTTCTGCACCCCAGTCTTTAACATCTACTCTCTGAAACAGTCCTTCTGCATCCCATTCCCCAACCTCTGCTCTCTACAACAGTCTTTTTGTACCCTGGTCTCCAACCTCTGCTCTTTGTAACAGTCCTTATGTACTGCAATCTCCAACCTCTGCTGTCTGTAAGGTTCTTTCTGGACCCAAGTCTCCAACCTCTGCTTTCTGTATCAGTCCTTCTGCACTCCAGTCTCCAACCTCTGCTCTCTGTAACAGTTCTTCTGCATCTCAGTCTCCAAAATCTGCTCTCTATAACAGACCTTCTGCACCCCAGTCTCCAAACTGTGCATTCTACAACAGCCTATCTACACTCCAGTCTTCAACCTCTGCTCTGTGTCACAGTCCTTCTGCAACCCAGTTTCCAATTTCGGACCTCTGCAAGGATCCTACTGCTTCCCAGTCTCCAACATCTGCTCTCTGCAACCGTCCTTTTGCACCCAAGTCTCCAACTTCTGCTCTCTGAAATGATACTTCTGCACAAGAGTCTCCAACCTCTGCTCTCTGCAATAATCCTACTGCACCCCAGTCGCCAACCTCTGCTCTCTGTAACAATCTTTCTGCACCGCAGTCTTCAAACTCTGCTCTACGTAATATTCTTCTGCAACCCAGTCTCTAAACTCTACTCTTTGTAACAGCCCTTCTGTACCCAGTCTCCAACCTCTGCTCTCTGTAACAGGCCTTCTGCACACAAGTCTCAAATCTCTGCTCTCTGTATCAGTCCTTCTTCAACCCAGTCTCCAAACTCTGCTCTTTTTAACATTCTTTCTGCATCTCAGTCTCCTACCACTGCTCTCTGCAACAGTTCTTCTCCACTCTAGTCTTTAACCTCTGCTCTCTGTAAATGTCCTCCTGTATTGCAGTCTCCAAACTCTGCTCTTTTTAATGGTCCTTGTGCACCTCAGTTTCCAACCTCTGATTTCTGTATCAGTCCTTCTGAACCCCAGTCTCCAACTTCTGCTATCTGCAACAGTCCTTCTGCACCGCAGTCTCCAAATACTACTCGAAGTCATCATACTATAATGACACATACATGCCCATGAACCAGCCGAGTTGAGATCAGTGGACGAATGGATAAAGAACATCTGGTATATGCACACTGGAATTTCATTCAGCCATAAAGAAGAACGAAATTATGTCATGCTGGAAGATGGATGGATCTTCAGAACATTAAGGGAAATACGCAACTCATAAAGTTAAGCGTCATATGTTTTTCCTCTGTTAAAGCTAGAGGGGGAAGAGGAAGAAAAGTTGAGAAGGGAGTCTCATCATGAAAGTTGAAGGAAGATCAGTAGAGTCAAGGCACAAGGGGAGGAGGTGAGGAAAAGGAAAATATTGGAATGATATTGGCCAATGTTCACGGTTATTTTGTGTGCATTTTCAAATATGTGTCAGCAAATCACACCATTATGGACCACAACAATGCACCAATGAAGTGTGAAAAGAAGAGTTACACATTATATGGGATAGGCACTATTCTAGGATGGTGCCCATTTTGTGCCATCTATAAATACCACGATCTTTTACCACTGTCAAAAATCTCTACAGATTCGAATGTTCTGATCACTGCTACACCACATGGCCTCTTCTACTTCAGGGTCCCCTTATTTTCACTGAAATCAGGGAGCCCGTTTCAACGATGCCATCTGTTAATGTATTCCCAGGCTGCCGAGGATAGTGGCTGCGGGTTTCACAAGTATCTGGTGCTGCCTTCTGAACGCATGTCCACGAGGCCTTGGCGAAGGCTGGTGCTCCAGGCCCTCCTCCAGATCCAGCTGTGAAGCCAGGGAAGGGGTCACATAACACGCCATCCAACACCTTATTTATTTCTGATCACCATCGACTCCATTATTCCAGGATCATATTGGTCATTGAACTTAAGCAAACACCGAGTCCAGATTTCAGTCCATCAACCAAAGAGAGTCTAATAGCCACTCCCCGTGGCTCAGGAAAAATCTTTGGCCCTAACATTTCTGGTGATTATGTCCCTGTGACTGCATTCAAGATGATCCAGCAATATGTCCTGACTTCTTTGGTCTAGAAGACTCAAACAAATTCTCTTATATATTCTTAAGGCTCCTATTAACAAAATACAGTAAAATATTTACCTTTTATTTTGGTGTGACCCTTATACTCTCCTGGGCTATATTTTTTACTCTTACCTGTGGCATTCTAGGATCAGACCCCAATTAAGAGTCTGGTGACAATGTGGGATGATGGATGAGCATCTTAAAGACAATTGGGCTGGGGATGTGGCTCAAGCAGTAGTGCGCTTGCCTGGCACGTGTATGGCCCGGGTTCGATCCTCAGCACCACATACCAACAAAGATGTTGTGTCCGGCGAGTACTAGAAAATGAATATTAAAAATAGTTACTCTCTCTCTTTTTCTCTCTCTCTCTCTCCCCCCCTCTCCTCTCCTCTCCTCTCCTCTCTCACTCTCTTTAAAAAAAAAAAAAAAAAGACAACTGCCCAGGTAGAGTCACCATAGGGTCTTCAATTTAGGGAAAGCTAGTCTCCTTGGGGGAGGAGGGGCTGCTTCTGACAGCAAAGAGGGTTAATGAAGATTTCAGGGTTCAAGGCTCTGAGATTAGTCTAATTCCACTGGTATTTTGCCATTCTAATTAACAGGGTCTCAATCATTCCCCCATTAATGTCCTAATTGACATAAAGGAGACCTGGAGAAATTGTGGATTTATAATTTTCTTTGTACTTCTGCAATTTGGAGAATTAGATGTTTTATTCTGATATTAACCTTTATCACTTTCCAGAGAGAAAATATTTCTGATGATCTGAACCTGACTTGAAGGAGGAATATAATGCTTGAACCTATCATTTTCTTTCCGTAAGTCTCCCACTCCAGTCAGTAACAGCAGTCTGTAGTCATGTTGTAATGTTCATTCCCACCCTGAAGGTCGATGGTGTTATTCCAAAGCTCAGTTTTCCATAGACATTTGATTTCAGGCTACGATAACTTAAAGTCTCTGTTGGGTCATTGCACACAAGGAATTATCAGGTCTCTTTTCCCATGGGCTGTGACATCATCAACATATTCAATTCCCTCAGGTGAGACATCCAACCTACCTCCTCAGATATGTTATCTAGAACCATCTCTGATGTAAACAACTATTGTGGTCAGTGCCACTGTGGTCAGGTAGAGATGAAGAACGACTCTTGAATTCTTAGGGTAGAGGAAGTTGATTCAGAAAAAAAGTTATAAAATGGTTGGGAGATCTGGAAGAAAAAAGGAAAATAGGGCAGGTGACACCATCCCATATATGGAAACCCTAACATCCCTGAAGAGAGATGCTCATTCCACGCTACTGTGACCCACATTCAGGAATAGCTGTCTAGGAGCCTACACACACAGCTCCTGGCACCAAGGAGATTAGTTCCTGCCTCTAAAGGGCTGGTTTGCTGCTGCTGCTATGGGATCCAAAAGAACCCGCTTTCTTCCTTTCCTTTCTTCCTCTCTGCCTAGTGTTTGGCTGATCTTGACAGAAACTCTTTAAATGAAGGCCTGCAAGCAGGGGAGTGTAGGAAACGAGGTTCTTGTACTTTCTGTCTTTCTGGTGTGTGGAGAACACAGAAAGACAGAGATGGTGCTGAACACCCACACAAGGTGTCCAACACACTTGAACCTGAAAGTGGGAAAAGGGTGTTTGTGAAAAGAGAGGAGAGAAAGGAGTCTCAGAGATTTTATAAGCGGAAGTTGGAGTTGAAGCTCCAGATACAGACTCTCTAACCAGGTGCCTACAAGTCCCTGGGAGGCATCTTTTTTAGATGACTGTATACTCCAGTTTGAAGATTGGTCTAGACTGTGATCATGCAAAGGGATGCACATTCTCCAGGCAGCTTCCTCAGGGCACTCTGGACCTCATTGCTTCTTAGGCTGTTAATGACAGGGCTCAACAGTGGGCTCACCACACAGAAAAGCACAGAGACCAGGGTGTCCATGTCCAGCCTTCTCTGGGCCTGTCATAGTGGAAATTGGCTGTTTCATAGAAGACAACCCCGACAGTGAGGGGGGACGCACAGTTGGAGAAGGCCTTCCTTCTGCCCTGGGCAGAGGGAATCCCCAGGATGGCCGCCATGATGAGTGCTTAGGAGCCTGCAGTGAAAAGGCAGGGGCTCAGGCCCATGGTGGCAATGACAACGTGGAGTGCAGACTCGTTGACAGAGGTGTCTGAGCAAGAGAGCTTTAGGAGCAATGGGGTATCACAGAGAAAGTGGCTGAACTGGTGAGGCCCACACAGAGTGAGTGTGATGGCCAGCATCATGTGTGTGACCAAATTCACCAGCCCACACAGCCAGGACCCAGTCACCTGGCCAACACAGACATTGACACTCATGATGACTGGGTACTGAGGAGGACAGCACTTGGCCACACAGCAGTCATACTGGCCACACAGCCAGTAAGAAGCCTTCTGTGCCAGCACTTGTCACCAAGAAGAAGATCTGGGAAAGGCAGATCTCATAAGAAATGGCCTTCTTCTCCCAGAAGAAGTTCACCAACAGTACTGTGAGGGTGGTGGATGTTTAGCAGATTTCCAAGAAGCTCAAATTGCTAAAGAAAAAGTACATTGGTGTGTGGAGAGCAGGACTGACCCTGGTGGCCACTATTATGAGCATGTTCCCCAGGAGAGTGGTCAGGTAAATGACCAGAAAGAGCAGCAAGAACCAGCCCTGTAGGTTGGAGTGGTTGGAAAATCCCAAGAAGATGAATTCAGTAACAAATTATTGATTGCTCATTTCCAATGGTATCATAGCTACAAAACAGAGAAAAAGAGACCATGACGAGAATGGACTGAGAGCACCCCAAACAGGCTTGTTAATCTGCAGCAACATGGCAAATAATATTTTATACAGAGATGCCTGGACTCTGGAAAGAGACGTATAGGAGTGACTTTAGAAAGAGCATAACTTCTCACAGACTTTTGCATAGGTACACTTTTGTAAGAATAAATGGAGACTTGGTCAAAATGCACAACCAGCTATCAATCCCTGTGTGTCATTGAATCTGCAGTATCTCTCTCCTAACACTTGCTTCACTGTGATGAATTCCTTTTTGTATGTCTGTTATTTCAAGTAAGAAGTTTTCATTGTGGAAAAATGAAGAAAATGCAGAAAGTTATTCAGAAGAATAGAACAGGTCACAAAATCAAAGCTCTCTTTGCATTCATCCCATTCTACCTCTATCTATCTTTAAAATATCCAAGGCAAAATTTCCCAATATTGTTGTACTCTATTTAGTTGTTTGCCTCATAATCTTAATTTCCTAACATGAAATTAAGTTAATATCTCCCTTTTTATTGAACATAGAAACCTTCCATTCCATTTACTATCATAAATATTGGAATAGAAGCTTTCATACATATGTATCTGTGATCATCTCTGATTATTTCTTAAAAGTAAAACTATAAGTCACCTGCTTTTAAATACATTGATATATTTTTTTCAGTAGAAACTTTTATTTTTTAAGTTTTATAAGATACAAGAAATTTTGACAAATTATATATACTTACGTATTTTTCATTTTTTGTATTTTAAGATTTACTTCACCGAACATTACATTTCCCTAAGAAAAAAATGATTGATACAATTACTGATTTTCTATCATGTTACCCATGCTAATCCGTGATCCATTGTTTTGAACTAAAATTTCTGTTTCTTTTTCAATCTTAAATGAAAAATATTATAGTAAAACATTAGGCTCTTGGTCCAGATAGATGTGGATTGAAATCCATCTGTTGTTTACTACATGTTGTTTGTAAAAAAGTCAGCTCATCTCTATTCCTCAGTTTGTTCCTTGTTTAGGATATTAATGATGTCTATTTCACAACTGCTTAAAAAAGTTTTGAGATAATATAAGCTATGTGTCTGGCACATTACATTTACTCAATGCCTTTTATCAAGTTAGAAAATGTATATCCATTTTTTACTAGTAGTTTTTTTTTTATTGGTGTATATGTGCTGGGTTTTGAATTCAGAGCCTTATGCATACTAAGCATGCACTCTACCACTGGACTTTGCCCCTAGTTTCATTTAGTTATACTTTTTATCATAAATAGATATTGAATTTTCTTATTTTCTCTGCATCTATTTAAATGATATAATTTTTTTCTTATTTAGTCTGTTACTATGGAAATTCGGTTGATTGAATTTTTGAATATTGAACCAGCCTTGCATTCTGGGATTGATCTCAATTGACTGTAATGTTATCCTTATTCTATATGGCTGAGTTCAGTTTGTTAATATTGTTCCCTGCTTGCTTTTGTGTATTCTATTTTCGTTGTTCTCCAGAGATAAACAATTTTTTGAAGAATTCTCAGTTGTATTCTACTGTTATTTTCAGTCAATGCATGTTAGTGGACTAGTGGGGAACAGATAAGGGATTTCTGATATTTCCAGGATGACCTGCCTTAGGTACTGTAAACTCAGTCACAGGGATATGGCCTTCACAGTGACCCACTTTCTAGCAATATGGATGAGCCTAGTTCTTATTCCTACCGACGTTAGACATTTTGGTCTGTTCCTTTCCATAGCTGCAAACGTTTTCCGTTGAGTGTCCTAATGTAACAGTTTCTGTTACTCTTGCCCCTGAAGATTACAGCTTTTGTTCTATGCAAAAAATCAGAAAATGGGTCTGGGAGAAGTTTTGGCTGCTTTTGCTGCTCTTTGTCTTTCCACCTATTCAAGAAATGATACCGTTAAAGACACTTTCTCAGAATATTTCCCTATCTTCCTGAGAGCATTTGGTGGAATCCATGGAGGAAAAGAAAAAAATACAAACATCTTATGTCTATAGCCCTCTTGGTCTTTATGCTCTTAAACCAGTCTATACTTAGTCTTTAGCAATCCATAAACTATTTTTTATTTGAGTTTTTTTTTTATAAATAAACTCCTATGTATTCAGTGGGTTCTCCCATAGTTAAAAAATGCCTGGATTATTTTGGTTGCTTATCTCTCCCCAGACTTCGGTTAGTTGTTTGCCTTATAATCTTCATCCCTAATAAAGTCAAGGAAAGTCATTGATTTGCATTTTCTTCTGCTCTTTTGGTTATTATAATGATGAAAACAACATACTTTCTAGCTATTTCGATAGATTCTCAAAAAGAAATTTGAAGTCTCTACACTTACTTTTCAAAAATATTTAGTAATTTCTAATTTAGTTAAATATGTATTTATTCTATTCAAAACAATCCCATTCCTAGCATATTTCCAAGGAAACTAATGCACAGTTCACAAAAATTCTTGTGTAAAAATTCATAATAACTCAAACAAATATTATGCAAATCACAGTTTATCATGCAGTGGAATAATTCAGTTACTTTAGAAACACAAATACTGGAACATTAATTACATTGACAAATCTAAAAAAGAATTTCTGGGTGAAAGAAGCCAGATACAAAATATATACTATATGTTTCCTTTCAATAAAGTTCAAAAATTAGCAAAACAGCTATAATGGTCAAGTAATAATGGTGGTCTTTTTTTTTTCTTTGGAGCTCAGGGGTGATATCAGTTGAAGCATGAAGGAATTTTCTAAAGTGATGGAAATGTTTTATATCCTGATTTTTGGTAGTTCATATATATGTCAAATATTATAAACCTGTACACTTTAGATCTGTGTATTCTTTGAGTACAAATTATAGTTCAATTTTTAAAAATAGCCTTATTTTAAAAATAAGTAATTAATGGGGAAGAGTGGTACCTGCCTGTAATCCCAGGTACTTGGGAGACTAAGGCAGGAGGATCATAAATTTTAAACTCTGCAAGGCCCTCTGCCCCAAATAATTTAAAGGGCTGGGGATATAGCTTTATGGTAGAGTGCCACTGGGTTCAATACCAAGTACTGCAGTAAGTAAGTAAGTAAGTAAGTAAGTAAGTAAGTAAGTAAGTAAATTGATAAATATATGTGAAAGCATTTTTTCAAGATGCTTTTTAACTCAGGATAGGTTGGAACCACATCTAAATATTTTTTTAGGTCTCTAAGAGGTTAAGTATTTTCTCCAATTTTTTGCATTTCTCTACTTCTTTTTTACCACAGTGATAGTCCAGGACATATAACATTTTAAAAGAGACATCAGTTGTTTCCTGATCACGATCTGTTTGAAGCAGTGAATGTGATTGGTGGGTGCATTCCGTCTGTATCACAGATACAAAGCCTTGCTCACCATAATGGATGGGCGTGTGCATGTGTGTGTGTGTGTGTGTGTGTGTGTGTGTGTGTGTGTGTGTGTGTGTTATTGATTGTGGGATTGGTCTTGACTGAGAACACTTTCTTATAGTTAGGGGGATGGCAAGTTGGCATCTCAGGCAACACTGATGGCAGAAATCTCAAAGAATATAGCAGGAATCTGCCATCTAAGGCTCAGCAAGCTCAGAACACTTGGTTTTCCTAATTTCTATAAATGGAAAGACCCTCACTATTGAGCTTCTCTGACAGCTGCATCACACTGGGGCGGGAGGAGGGAGCCCATTTCCATAGAGATGTACCCTGTTTCTATGGAGACTCCAGCTAGGTTTCAAGGGGCTGGTGGGATAGTACCAGTGGATGCTGCCAAGCCCTGGATCATTCTGAGAAGCCTGCTACTTCAGGAGAGGTGGCAGGGTATCAGCCTATGGGGCCGGGACTAGGCTCTGTGAAGCTGTGTCAGGCCTGATTTCTAAGCAAGGTACTTGGCAATAGAAACCTCAGAAAACGTCACACGCCCAACCATGCCATGGGCCACCAGAGAGCTTAGGTGTGGCTCTGGAAGCCAGGCTTGGGTATGAGCATGGACATCAATGATTTGCAGAGTATCAACAATAGGGGACCATAAATCTTTTTCAGGTGAATGCAGACTGAAAACAGGGACATCTGGAGGGAGATAGACTGGGTTTTAGAAAATCATCAGATCTCTAGTTCTAGAACACTCAGATACAACCACTCATGAAATTGTGCGTGTGAGTCCAAGGAGCAGGGGTCCATAACTGTGAAACCTGGTTCCCCAGGTTTTAGACACACCTGTTTAATTCAAAAGAGTGACCTTAGTGCTAAAACAAGATCAAAATAAAGTGGTCTGTATCTGAAGACGTGCTGTGTTGAAGGTGGGAGAAAATCTCTGAAGCCCTCATGGAGAAGGATATGGAGAACTTTAAAGTCCTAGTTGAAGAGGACACGGTAAAGACAACAAATCAGTTTGGGCAGGCTGGCCAGCTGTTGGGATCACTCATGAAAATAGGAATATGTGAGTAATAGTAGAGGTAGAGGAGGCTTTGGTGGATTTGATTTGAGTAATGTTGAATGTGAGTTATCTGTAGGATAGTCACGTGGAAATGCCCTTCACTGACAGCCTAGAACTGCAGGTGTGGATTTGGGAGTCATTTTCTTGAAGGCAACTGTTACAGATAAGGGTGAATATGAAATTCCCCAGGAGAATAGAGAAAGTAGAGAAGGAAATAGAGAAAGTAGGGATTCTTGTGATACTTGGTGTTCACGAAAATTGTAGTAAAAGTTTATCCAGAAATGACTAAAAACACCACACTATATAGTTCAGTTGTAGGTATCGCATTCTTTAAATAATTTTCCTAAACAAGAGGTTACCTTATTAGCATTGATTTACAATAAATCAACTTTGAAATGGAGCTGGAAGCTACATGTACTTGACATTTCTTACGTTGTCTGTTTTCTCTATCAACTATCTGAATGAACTTCAAGTCATTTAGAAATCAGTGACATGTACTTTCTTTTGCCTCCCTGTATCAAAATTACCAATATGACAATCTCTTTTATATGTAGATATCTAGATGTTTTCAGAAAAAGAAATAAAATTCCACATAGAAGGCAGTTCCAGCAGATTTTACTATGGGAAATTGGTACATGGTCTGTGGATGTGTAAAAGGGAAAACTAAACGTAAATGTTCAGGGATTTAAAAATACAATCTCTGAATTTGTGCATACTGCTATTTTAAAAGTCTTAAATATAAAGGTCAGTTCAGGAAAGACAATTTCATGGGGCATTAAAAAAATCTCCCAATGTATATTTCTATAATTTTATCTACATATAAGTTTTTCCTTGGTTTTACTGGCTAATTTCTTGTAGGTCACGGGTGTGGGGTAGGGTGAAGGATGATACCCAAACAATTTTCCTTATTCTCTAAGCTCTTTATTAATGTAGGGCATTAGATTGAATCATCATCATGGTCACCATTAGAATCCATTATTAACAATAATAACTCATGAATGACACTTTGTGACACAATATGTACTTGCTCCTTCGAATTTATATAATGCAGCATAGGAATTAGATCAACTTAATAGTAAACCCACTGCTCTGCAAAAATAATAACCATAATCATCATAATCATCTAGGGCATATTTCATAGAAAAATAATTTGAGTGTGAGTCTTCTTAGATTGCTTCAATACACGTAAATGCCTGAATTTAAAAACCTTGTTTAATGTAGTTTAAAAGTGGCATGTTTTTTGTAAAAATTAGATTGAATTTTGGATAGTCCATTCTATCAAAACTCAGTGAATTTCTTTGAAAAGATGAATTTTTACATACCTGAATCCAATCAGGATTTTTCAAATTGAGTAACGAATAGAGACACACATTAGATAAAAATACCTAACACTTATGAAATGCCTATAAGACTTTTACATGCATTAACTTATTTGGTTTACACAACAACCTATAAGATAACCTATTATCCCCATTTTACAAAAAATAGAATTGAAATTAATGCACAATATATTAATGCAAGTAGGGAAACATCATTGAATCTTTTTAATTTGTATAATTTACATTAATTTGTACATTTAATATGTATTAACAATTATGATTTAAGAAACAAAAAAGAAATTGACTCAGAAAATTTATCATGTAATAACTATTATTTGTAGTGATACTTTGTTACCTGATAATAATACCATATATTAGTAAACTGTCTTATTATCTTCAATGCCCAGACATTCTTGTCTTTGGTTCTAATAATTCATTGCACTTGATTAATAGGCCAACACAGCTTTCATTAAAATTCCAAATCTCAGGGCCTTAAGAAGCTTAAAGTATTTAAATTTAAATGGAACGCCGGTGCTTCAGTTAAGCACAACTAATTTTAAAATCTAAATATAAACAAAATGAAATAAATAAGTCTAGAGTCTTAAAAGAAGAACTTTTTTTTTTTTTTTTGCTTTGGCAATAAATGAAATGTTTTGCTGACTAACCTTAGGGATTCATTTCCTCAAATGAAAAAAAAATGGGCAAGACAAAAATGAGGAAGAATGGTGTGATCATGAAAAACCTTATGCACATCAGGGAAACAATGATTCCTATTTGATCTCAATAGCACAAGCAATGATTAAAATTTTTAAATCTAATTTTCATGTTTCCCAGTAAATTGCTTAAAACACATACACACACACACACACACACACACACACACACACACACACACACACACACAAACAGTACAAGGTCAATTTATTCAGAAAAATATCTGAATGATTTCTGGTGCTTGTGGCAATGTGAATTTATTACTGTGAAATCTATGAGCAATCTGGCCTGGCCCAGAGTTGTCCTCATATCCTTCCATGTGGTGTTGGTGCTTGGAGCCGAGGGAAAGATCAGAGGTCATTGTGCAGAACAGTTGGCCTCAGTCAGTGAGTTCCTAGTGTTCCCAGTGATGCTGGTCCAATAACACACTTTGGGGGAGGCTGGGCTCTTTCACCTAACATGCAGGGATGCCCTTACCCCTAACTGGTAGGTTTAAAATCTTAACAAATTCACCAGGAAAAAGCCTCCCTCCTGTCTTGGAGATTCAACACTCAATTCAGCATTTAATATCTCTTTCAGTTCAGTTTTTTTGGGGCCAGGGTGTAGGGGGGCAGTTACCAGAGATTGAACTCATGGGCTTCACCACTGAGCCACATCCCCAGCCCTATTTAATATTTTACTTAGAGACAGGGTCTCACTGAGTTTCTTTGTACCTTGTTTTTGCTGAGGCTGTCTTTGAACTCACTATCCTCCTGCCTCAGCCTCCTGAGCTGCTGGGTTACAGGCGTGCACCACTGTGCCAGCTCTTTCAGTTCTTTTTATTTCACCTGTGCTTCTTCTAGCATAAAGAGAAAAGGGAAGACAAATTATTACCTCTTACGATATGTCAGAGCCTTCTAGTTATAAAATTCTTCAAAATAAAAAATTCTCTTTTCCATTTAGGATTTTAAAATTTATTTTCTTGGTAGTGGTTAGTTTCAATTCAAACCAATTTTGTTCCTATACAGGGTCTAATTTAGTCCTAAGCCAGATCTACTAAGAAACCCAAAGAGGATAAGATCTGATCCCTGTCCTGCTCTGCCCCTCCCCTGACTCAGGCAATGGCAAGGCCCTACTGAGGTGGATGGCGCAAGGTTCCATCCTCTGAAGGAGCGCAGTATGTTTCTGGGAATGGGCTGATTTGTTTTTGTAATCCTTTAATAAGTATAGTTTTGATTTCTCATATGACCATTAAGTATAAAGGAAAAATCATGACTTTCCCAATTAATGCAACTTTTTCTAAAGCATAGATCTGTTTGCTCTAAATGAAATGATTCAGCTGTGGAGTGTAAATTGTTAATGTCTAAAGAAAAATTCCCTGTATTCCTGTCAAGAAAGTTTTTGAGAAATTAAATTAAAATCTAGAGAAGAAAAATTAATGTTAAGAAGATAGATTAGTGCTTAGTAATGGGCAACTTGTTCTTGTTCCTGTGCACAATGGTTTGTGCTCTTACTTTTGTTTGGTTACAAGTAATAACATATCAACTACTTGCCGTAACCATGGCACCGATTCCAGTCAGTATGTCAGGAAAGAATAGTTAAGGTATAGGCCAATAGTTTGGGACATTTGTAACTATTATCAAAAGTTAACTAAGCAGAAACAGCTCAAAGCAAAACTCGAACTGAAAGTACAAATGCTTGCTTATGCATAAGCCAAGATACATTCTCTTATTCTAATTGTAGGCTACGTAATATTTTGTTTTGTTTGAATAATGATTCCTGTTTTGTAACCACAAAGTACTGTAAGCCTGCCAAAATTAAAAGTATATATGATCAACTTCACAAGTAAAGATTAGGACCAACACCTTCACTTTGGTGTCTGTGTTTGTTTCTCCACCCCCTCTTTCGCTGACTCCTCACCATCAGTTTGTCTCCTGAGATCTCCTGTTGGAGCTGGTCTCCAACACTGTCCTTCAACCAACTTACTATCTAATGGGAAGATGAACTAAATATGTGCAGGAAACATGGTAACAATTCTATGTAATCTACAAATTATCATTATTTTTTCTTAGTGTTTGCTTGGGCAGCTCTGGGAATGGAGCACTTAATACTTTTCAAAGCCCCTCATTCCATCTTGAATACACGCTCCTCCAGGTCCTAGTTGGGCCTCTCAATTGTGTTCTAAAAACTAGGGCAACAACTTGTGTAAATGTGCACTCAGTAAAGGTTTGAAGAATGAAGAAGGTCTGTCAAGTACATCCATGTAGCAGAGTTTTTAAAAGATTCTTTAAAGACGGTACTGTGTGGGACCTAAAGTATCTAACAGAGACTTGACAGAGGCGAGAGGACATTTCTGTTCAGTGGTTCTGCTGCAGATATTTTGGTGAGAAAAATAAACCTCTGTGGGCATAAGTGAGGCAGCCTAGCCCAGTGGCTTCTGAGGAACTCAGTGTCTCCTGTCTCCTAAACATATCCATTATGGAGACCATCGGCTCAGTTCCCACAGAACAAGCAGCTCTGCATCTTTCTTTCCCAATCAGTCATCTCAAAGTCAGGTGACCGAGAATTAAGTCACTTATGAGTTACCCCAAAATATAATTTTTCTAAAGGAGGGGGGTTGTGTATGAAGTAGATTACTCACAAGCTTCAGGGATTTATTACAGTTAATAAATTGCTTGCAAGTCCCCTCCCCAAGCATTCATATGTTGTAAGATAAAGATGAAAAACCCCTAGTTAGTGAATGAATACGTTTCTAAACATAACTTCTTCTACAATATGATTTTTATTTAAACAGATATTTTGGTAGGTCTATTGTTATGCTATATTGTATCATAATGGGAATGTGTCCCTATACTTTCTCCCTAATAATTATTCTTTTCTGTCCTGCTCATCAAAAGCAGAGGATTAACACTAAGCATTATCTATTGTTTACCATGAGTAATTTTCCACTCTCATCATCTTACTTAAGAAAATTTACTAATCCCAGGGTTTCTGGTTATGTTTTGGATTTTCTTCCAGTACTGGAGGCATCATGCTAAATCCCTCAGGTTTTGTTATAACCTCTGAAGTTATTTCTACTCTGGCAATACAAGTAGTATTGTGGAAACTTAGACACACATAGAAAAGGTGCTACGATAGGTCATTACATAAAAGCCATCAAAATGGTAATGAAAATATGTACAATATTCTGTAATATGTTTTTAAGGTGTAGGTATATCCTGATACTGGGATAATATTTTTGAAAATTGTGATGGTAAATAAACTACTTACCAGCAACTCTCACAGAGAGGCGTAGATTTCTGGCTTTTGTGTGGCCTATGGTGGCTCTCCCATAATAGCACCTGGGCTGCAAAGAAAGCTCTTGGTAAAACTGGCTGTTGGTCTCCATTCACCAGAAACGGACCTGTTATTCTGAGGGTTGCCTGTAGCATATCTGTGGCCTCATGAATGAGTCAAAATTCTTAGATTTCTCACAATTCATTTTCCTGTGATGGACATTTATAGAGGTCTGGGGCCGACCTGATGGGAATATGCATCCATCCTTTCCTCTGCAGCTGCTATGGGACTCCTCAGTGTGCAAACACAACTCAAGGGCAACGGCTTGAATTCAACTGCAACAATGGAGAGCAATTAATTTGCTGTTGGATTCATTGATGTCGTGGCAATCACCTGTTCTCAGCATGCAGCGAGAAGATCAGCGTCCTCTCTCTTCTGGGATGTGGGTGAGCTAAGTTCAGAGTGAGATTTCTGCTAAGAAGTTGTGGGTGGCTGAAACCTCAAGACTGTCTTCCCTTCCCGCTAGGGAGAGAAGAGCTCAGGTTGGGTGTACACTGATTGGGATGGATTTCGCACGGCATATGAAGTTTTTCCTTCATGTTACATACTTTGACAGATGGACAAGATATCAGAAGCCACAATATTAAAAGCATCCCCACTATCTTCAGCTGATCCACTCCTGCTAAGGGCTGATCCCTTACCAAACCTTCTATGACTTTGTGCCCCTTAATTTTATGATCCTGCTGATGCTCATGACCTGGTGAAGAAATTGTTTGCTATGGAGTTTAAAAGTAGGGGAAAAAAAGTGTCATCAAACAGTTATTTCAGGCACAGATAAAGAAAAGACAACAAGCTAGAAAGTCTTGTAGTATTTTAATGCACAAAAATAAAAATAAAAGTATTAGATAAAGAGGTAAGTCTCTAAAACTTAAAATTTCCCATAATTCAACTCATGCTTAAGAGAGACACATTAACAGTAATCCTATAAGATCTTAGAATGATAAGCCATCAGGGAAAGGCAAATTTGATAAAGCACATTTGATGAAGCACTTCACACATTCCAGGGTCGTCACAAGAAAAGGAATGATAATGATGTGTTGTTAAGGGAGTGAGGAAATCAGAAGGTTTATTCACCACTATTAATAATAAGGTAAGCTGGTTCCACTGATCTGAAAATGATTTGGAACTTATTCATAAAGTTAAATATGGAGTTAACGATCCACCTCTTTCACTCCTATGTACAAACTCATGATAAATAAAAAGTTGTCCACCAATGATTTGTACATGAATGTTCATATAATGTTCATATTATATATAATGTTCATATTATATATACGAATCTTATTCATATTAGTCAAAAAGTGAAAATGACCAGACAGGTCTGTAATCTAGCTACTAAAAAAGCTGAGGCAGGAGGATCACAAATTCAGGGACAACCTGGGCAAATTTGCAAGACCCTGTCTCAAAACAAAATTTTGAAAAGGGTTGGGCTTTGGCTTAGTGGTAGAACATTGATTAGTGTGCAGGAGGCTCCGGGTTCAATCTGCAATACGACACCCACACAGACACAAAGTAAAAATTACTATCTAGTGGGAAATGAACAAAGAAATGTGACAATTTCATAAGATGGAAATCAGTCACAATAAGGAGGAATAAACTAGAATACTAATACAAGCTACAATATAACTGAAAATTTCAAACATCCTAAGTGAAAGGAGTTAGATAAAAAAGGCGTATATGGTATTACTTCATTAAAAATATCCACAGAAACTCGAGTGTATACATAGGTCTTTCCTCATGTGAAAGAGAAACACAGAAATTGTGTTTATTTAAAACTTAGAATCAAGCTCCATTAGGAAAATGCAAGTCAAATTCACATTGCACATAGCACTTCACATTCACTAGTGTTGCCTAGAGCTGCAATATTGGGGAAAAGGAGATTGACTCCTTTGGGTATAGGCGTTTTTTGGAGAGAAAAGTAATAAAAATATTCTGAAATACCTGTGATTAGAGAACCCAGGTGAGGTCACAATGTGTCACATACTTTGCACAGTGTGCTTCCCCTGGTTGAAGGGGCACCAAAGTGGTCATGAGACAGTGTGTATGGAGAGAGCGCTCTTGTAATTGCTGCTGAAGAGTTCTCATATTTCTACAACTAAAAAATTTCCTAGAATGAAACCATCATCTAGTTCTAATCTCACTATACAGTCTGTCTCCCAGAAAGCTTCCTCAGGACACTCTGGACCTTGTTGCTTCTCAGGCTGTGAAGGATGGGCTTCAACATGGGGGTCACCACACAAAAGAGCACAGAGACCAGGGTGTCCGTATCCAGCCTTCTTTGGGCCTGTCATAGTGGAAGTTGGCTATTCCATAGAAGACCACCACGACAGTGAGGGGGGACGCAAAGGTGGAGAAGGCCTTCCTCCTGCCCTGGGCAGAGGGAATCCACAAGATGGCCGCCATGAAGAGTGCGTAGGAGCCTTTATTGAAGAGGCAGGAGCTCAGGCCCATGGTGATACTGACAATGTGGAGTGCAGACTCGTTGATAGAGGTGTCTGAGCAGGAGAGCTTCAGGAGCAATGGGGTGTCACAGAGAAAGTGGCTGATCTGGTGGGGCTGACACAGAGTGAGTGTGATGGCCAGCCCATCACACTCACTCTGTGTGTGACCAAATTCACCAGCCCAAACTTCCAGAACCCAGTCACCAGGCCAACACAGACCTTCACACTCATGATGACTGGGTACTGAGGAGGATGGAAGATGGCCACACAGCAGTCATTCTGGCCACACAGCCAGTAAGACGCCTTCTGTGCAAGCATTTGTCACCAATAAGAAGATCTGGGAAAGGCAGCCCTCATAAGAAATGGCCTTCTTCTTCCAGAAGAAGTTCACCAGCAGTACTGGGAGGGTGGTGGATGTGTAGCAGACGTCCAAGAAGCTCAAATTGCTGAGGAAAATGTACATTAGAGTGTGGAGAGCAGGACTGACCCTGGTGGCCACTATTATGAGCATGTTCCCCAGGAAAGTGGTCAGGTAAATGACCAGAAAGAGCAGGAAGAACCAGCCCTGTAGGTTGGAGTTGTTGGAAAACTCCAAGAAGATGAATTCAGTGACAAATGATTGTTTGCTCATTTTCAATGTTGTCATAGCTACAAAACAGAGAAAAAAGAGACCATGATGAGAATGGACTGAGAGCACCCCAAACAGGCTTGTTAATCTGCAGCAGCATGGCCAATAATATAAAATGAAAAGCAGCCTGGAGACTGATAACCTGTGGGACTGGTCTCAGGGAATCATACCCATGAAGCCGCACACATTTGCAGGGGTGATGGTTGGTGGGAGTAACAAGAGAATTGCTAGAAGCCAACAGAAAGCCATTTGACCTCATCATAGTGTGAAGTCATTTCTCACTGTCTCAGTAATCTCTGTCTCCTGTTGTCCTTTTATGTAAACATAGGATTTTTGGAGAAGTTCATTTTTATTGCAAATGTTAAGAAAAACATTTGCGAAGCAGAGTCATCATCTGCAGAAACAGTCAGTGTTGCCTTCAGTGTTTTCCAATGTAGAGTTTTTCTCATTTTACATCAATCTTGATCTCTGTGTTCGGAAAGGCAGAAGTTAACTATTCCTGTACAATGCTGAAATTATCAGGGCCAGAGCAAAATAGAGGAAAGAAGTTGATGAAGTGGGGTTGGACTGGCTATCTTAAGTATACAGGGAAGATAAGTGGAGTAGAAAGAGAATGAGAGGGCGGAGAGGTTTGGGAAGGGAGGAAATGTGAAAGGTCTTTACACAGATCATGTTATCTGCACATGGAAGTCTACCACAGGGGACTACACCTATATGTATATGTAGAAAGCACCAGTTAGAAATTAACAGATAAATGACCCAAAGAAAGATCAATAGAGAAAGTAGAATGGGGGTAGGAATGGGAGGGAGATGGGGGGTGGGGACTGAATGGAGTAAATCAGATTCCATGCACGTAGGATCTTTTCAAAGTCAACCCAAATTCTATGTATAACTATTATGCTCTAATAAAAAAATTAAGAACATGACATGATCCTATCAGCAAAGAGTTAGATTTGAATTCTTTTTGACCTATTTGTATACCTTTAATTTCTTTCCTTTGTTTAATGGCTCTGGTAATTTCAAGGATGAAGTTGAATAGAAGTGGTGAAAGAGGGGGCACCCTTTCTGCTTCCAGTTTTTAGAGTGAATGCTTTCAACCTTTCTCTACTGAGAATGATGCTGCCTTGGGTTTAGCATAGATAGCTTTTACAATGCTTTTACAAAGTTCCTTCTGTCCCTAGTGTTTCTACTGTTTTGACAGGTAGGGGTGCTATATTTTGTTAAATGCTTTTTCTGCATCTACTGAGATGATCAATAAACTTACATCTCTCTTAAATAAACTTAATCTCTCCCCTTTGACTAAACATTCAGATCGTCTCCAGTCCTATAAATATTTTAATGAACATTTTCCTATATAAACATATGTGACCATTTCGAATTATCTCTTCAGAATAAAATTTAAATCTCATATAAAAGAATTTGTTGTGCAGTTTCTATTTATAACTAGCTTATGGGAGAAATTATATTAAGTGAAATAAGCCAGACACATAAAGAGAAATAGCTGTTTTTCACTTCTTTGTGGAAGCTAAAAAGTTGATCGCAGAGAAGTTGGGAGTAGAGCGGTGGTTATTGGATCCTGGGAAAGAATCACAAAAATCATTGTGAGTCTGATTTCTCAAAGACGCATGTGAAGAACTGCCTGAAACATGCCCTCTGAGTGTGGTCTTTAAAAAAAAAATAAGAGTGGACTTCTAACAGGGTCCTCAGAAAATCTCTCTTCTCTCCTCAGTGGGCAGCAGGAGGTCTATGGGTCTGGCTGCCTAGTATCTAGCTGTGGTGTTCAAATGGGCAGGACCAGGACAGCTGGAGAATCTCAACAATCACTATTAGACCACATTCGAGGTGAGAGCAGGCTGAAAACAGGCCATCCAGAAGGAAATGGCTTGAGCTCTGAAAATGACAGAATCTGTGGATTCAGGAAACGGTTGTGGGTCCAATCCACTCATAACACCTACTCCCTGGGTCAGTCTACGGTTGCCACAGTTACCACAGGCCTGACCAGAACAACCCGGAGGGGGAGATGCACTCTGGCCTCCAGGCTTGGAGGTTTGGTCTGGGGCCAGCTGACCCATTGCTGCCGGCCTGAGATGAGGTGGGACACTGAGGTGGAAGCGATCAAGGGGGTAAGCGTCCCTAGCTCATGGCAGCCAGAAGGTTGGGGCCGGGGAGCAGACAGGTGGAGACAGTTCACAGGGGACAAGATGTGATTCCCCAGGGCATGTCCCCAGCCACACTCTAGCTGCCCACACTCCTCTCAGTACAGTGGGCCTTTCAGATAATTAACCCACAAAATGGATAGATCCACAGATTAGGTCACAAGTCTCACAGTCTAATCATTTCACCTCTGAACACTGCTACTGTGGCTGACCCTGAGCTTTTGGTGGGGGGATACATTATTTCTAAGCCATAATAGTCCCGACAGTCCATGTGCTTTTGTTAGAATACCTTCATGTAGTCTGGGAGAGTAATCGGGTGCCAAAACAATATTAAAAGGAAATATCTGGTAACTGAAGATGTTACATTTGGAGCTTGGGGAAAAGCTCTGAAGAGGAGCCCTGGGTGGAGCACTTTAAAGTCCTTGTGACGAGGACACAAGAGGGCACCTTTTCTGTGGGGTAGCTGAGTGGCAGTGGGATCACTCATTAAAACATAAAAAATATGAGAAGGAGCGTGTCTGGGGAGAGAAAAAAAGGGAAGGAGGTTGGGCCTGGAGTCTGTGTTCCTTCGGGGTCTTCCCGAGAAGATTCCAGGAGGCAGTGGGAAAGTTTCCCAGGAGGAAGGCCTGGGACTCATGGCTTAGAGTGACTGTGGAAGTCACAGGTGCTCATAAAGCCAAAAGAGAGCAGGGTGAGGAGAGAGGGCCTGATGGAGTGTGCGGCAAAGAAGGTGTAAAGACGGAGGCTCACCAGCTATCAGCAATCATTCTGCACGACAGTGTCAAAGCTGTGCTCTCTGCTCCAGGCCTTGTGCATCCCAGTCTAAAACCTCTGCTCCCTATAACAGTTTTTCTGCACCCCAGTCTCCAACCTCTGCTTCCTGCAACAATGTTCTCAACCCCAGTCTCCAACTTCTAGTCTCTGAAACACTCTTTCTGCACCCCAGTCTCGAATATCTGCTCTCTGCAACAGTCCTTCTGCACCTCAGTCTGAAAACTCTGCTCTCTGCAACAATCATTCTGCACCCCAGTCTCCAACCTCTGCTCTCTGTAACAGTCCTTCTACACCTCAGTCTCAAAACTCTGCTCTCTATAATATCCTTCTGCACACCAGTCTCCAAATTGTGATATCTGTAATAGGCCTTCTGCACCCCAATCTCCAACCTCTGCTCCCTGCAAGAATCCTTCTGCAATCCAGTCTCCAAGTTCTGCTCTCTGAAAGAGTCCTTCTGCACCCTACTCTCGAATATCTGCTCTCTGCAACAGTCCTTCTCACCGACGTCTGAAAACTCTGCTCTCTGCAACAATCATTTTGCAACACAGTCTCCAAACTCTGCTCTCTGTAACAGTCCTTCTGCACCCCAGTCTCTAATCCCTGCTCACCGCAACATTTCTTCTACACCCTAGTCTCCAAAATGTGCTCTCTGTAACTGTCTTTCTGACCCCAGTCTCCAAACTTAGCTCTCTGTAACCATCCTTTTGCACCTCAGTCTCCAACCTCTGCTGTCTGCAATGATCTTTCTGCACCTCAGTTTCTAACCTCTGCTCTCTGCAACGATCCTTCTGCACCACAGATTCTAACCTCTCCTCTCTGTAACAGTGCTTCTAAACCTCAGTCTCCAAGCTCTTCTCTCTGTACCAATCCTTCTGCACCTCAGTCTCCAACCCCTGCTCTCTGTAACAGTCCTTCTGCACCTCAGTATCCAACCCCTGCTCTCTGTAATGGTCCTTCTGCACCCCAGTCTCTAATCTATGCTCTCTGTAACAATCCTTCTGCACCTCTGTCTCCAACGTCTGCTCTCTGTAACAGTCCTTCTGTACTGCAGTCTCCAACTTCTTTTCTCTATAACGGTACTTCTGCACCCCAATTTCCAACCTCTGCTTTCTGAAACAGTCCTTCTGCACCTGAGACTCTAAACTCTGCTCTCTGTAACAGTCCTTCTAAGCCTCATTCTCAAACCTCTGCTCTCTGCAACAATCCTTCTAAACCCCAGTCTCCAAACTGTGATATGTGTAACAATCCTTCTGCACACCAGTCTCAAACATCTGCTCTCTGTAACAGGTCTTCTGCAACTCAGTCTCCAAATTCTGCTCTCTGTAACAGGCCTTCTGCACCCCAGTCTCCAAACTCTTCTCTCTGCAACGATTCTTCTGCAATTCAGTCTCCAAACTCTGCTCTCTGCAACAGTCCTTCTGCCCCAAAGTCTCAAACATCTGCTCTCTGTAAGATTTTTCTGCTCCCCGTTCTTTTAACTTTGCTCTCTGTAACAGTCATTCTGCACCTCAGTCTCCAACCTCATATCTCTGCAACGGCCCTTCTACATCCCAGTATCCAACATCTGTTCTCTGCAGCAGTCCTTCTGCACCCAGGCTACAAAGTCAGCTCTCTGTAACAGTCCTTCTGCACCCCAGTCTCCAAACTCTACTTTCTGTATCAGTTATTCTGCACCCTAGTCTAAAACCTATGCTCTCTGTAACAGTCCTTCTGAACCTCAGTCTCCAAACTCTGCTCTCCACAAAAGTCCTTCTGCACCTCAGTCTCCAACCTCTGTTCTGTGCAAAAGTCCTTCTACACACCAGTCTTTAACATCTGCTCTCTGCAATGATCCTTCTGCATCCCAGTCTCCAACGTCTGCTCTCTGCAACAGTCCGTCAACACAACAGTCTCCAAATTCTGCTCTCTGTTACAGTCCAACTGAACCCCAGTCTCTAACATCTGTTCTGTTCAACATTTCTTCGGCACCCCAGTCTCCAACCTGTGCTCTCTATAGATATCCTACTGCACCCCGGTCTCCAAACTCTGCTCTCTGTAGCGATCCTTCTGCACCTCAGTCTCCATACTCTGCTCTCTGCAACGATCCTTCTGCACCCCAGTCTCCAATGTCTGTTCTCTGCAACAGTCCTTCTGAACCCAGTCTCCAGCCTCTGCTCTCTGCAACATCGTTCTGCACCCCAGTTTTCAAACTCTGATCTACGTGACATTTCTTCTGCACCCCAATCTTCACCCTCTGCTCTTTGTAACAGTACTTCTGTACCGCAGTCTCCATTCTCTGCTCACAGCATCATTTCTTCTGCACCCCAGTCTCCAAACTGTGCTCTCTGTAACTGTTTTTCTGACCCTAGTCTCCAACCACTGCTCTCTGTAAAGATTCTTCTGCACCTCAGTTTCCAAACTTTGCTCTCTGCAAAGATCCTTCTGCACCACAGTTTCCAACCTCTGCACTCTGTAACAATCCTTCTACACCTAGTCTCCAAACTCTTCTCTCTGTACCAATCCTGCTGAACCTCAGTCTCCAACCTCTGCTCACTGTAACAGTCCTTCTGCACCTAAGTCTCCAAACTCTGCTGTCTATAACAGGCTTACTGCACGCCAGTCTCCAACCTCTTTTCTCTGCAACGATCCTTCTGAACCTCAGTCTCAAACCTCTGCTCTCTGCAACAGTCCTTATGCACCCCAGTCTCCAGATTCTGCTCTCTGTAAGATCTTTTGCATCCATTTCCCCAACCCTTCCTCTCTGTAACAGTCCTTCTGCACCCCAGTATCCAACTTCTGCTCTCTCTAAAAGTCTTTCTGCACCTCACTCTCCAAATTTTGCTCTCTGTAATAGTCCTTCTGTACCGCAGTCTCCAAACTCTGCTCTCTATATCAATCCTACTGCACCTCAGTCTCCAACCTCTGCTCTCTGTAACAGTCCTTTTGCACCCTACTCTCCAAAATCTGCTCTCTACTACGGTCCTTCCGCACCAAAGTCTCGAAACTCTGCTTTTTCTAACAGTCCTTCTATACCGCAGTCTCCAACCTCTTCTCTCTATGACGGTCTTTCTGCACAGCAATTGCCAACCTCTGCTTTCTGTAACAGTCCTTCTGCACCTCAGATTCCAACCTCTGCTCTCTGTAACAGTCCTTATAAGCCTCAGTCTGAAACCTCTGCTTTCTGCAACAATCATTCTGCACCCCAGTCTCCAAACTGTGCTATCTGAAACAATCCTTCTGCACCCCAGTCTCCAACCTCTGCTCTCTGTAAAAGGTCTTCTGCACCCCAGTCTCCAAACTCTACTCCCTGTAACAGGCCTTCTGCACCTCAGTCTTTAACCTCTTCTCTCTGCAACGATTTTTCTGAACCTCACTCTCCAACCTCTGCTCTCTGCAACAGTCCTTCTAAACCGCAGTCTCCAAACTCTGCTCTCTGCAATGATCCTTGTGCATTCCAGTCTCCAACAAATTCTCTCTGAAACAGTCCTTCTGCACCTCAGTTCTCCAACCTCTGCTCTCTGCTACAGTACTTAGCACCCCAGTCTCGAACCTCTGCTCTCTGCAGCATTTCTTCTGAACCCAATTCTCCAACCTGTGCTCTCTGTAACTGTCCTGCTGCACCCAGGTCTCCAAACTCTGCTCTTTGTAGCGATCCTTCTGCACCTCATTCTCCAACCTCTGCTCTCTGCAACGATCCTTCTGCACCCCAGTATCCATCCTCTGCTTTCTGAAAGAATCCTTTTGCACCCCAGTCTTTAACCTCTCCTCTATGAAAACGTCATTCTGCACTTAAGTCTCCAATTTGTGCAATCTGTAACAGTCCTTCTACACCCCAGTCTCAAAACTCTGCACTCAGAAATGACCTTCTGCACCCAGTCTCCAACATCTGCTCTCTGCAACGATCCTTCATCTCCCCAGACTCTAACCTCTGCTCTCTGTAAAAGTCCTTCTGCACCTCAGTCTCCAACTTCTGCTCTCTGTAAGATCCTTCTGCAACCCATTCTCCAAACGCTTCTCTCTGTAACAGTCTTCTGCAACCCAGTCTCCAAACTCTGCTCTTTGTAACAGGCCTTCTGCACCCCAGTCTTCAACCTCTGCTCTCTGTAACAGGACTTATGCACCCCAGTCTCCACCCTCTACTCTCTGTAAAAGTCCTTCTGCACCTCAGTCTTCAAACTCTGCTCTCTGTAAGATCCTTCTGCAACCCATTCTCCAAACGCTTCTCTCTGTAACAGTCCTTCTGCACCCCAGTCTTCAAACTCTGCTCACTGTAACAGGCCTTCTGCTCCCCAGTCTCCAAACTGTGCTCTCTGCAACTATCCTTCTGCACCCCAGTCTCCAAACTCTGCTCTCTGTATCAGTCCTTCTCTACCCCAGGATCCAACATCTGCTCTCTGAAACAGTCCTTCTGCACCTCACTCTGAAAACTCGACTCTCTGCAAAAATCCTACTGCACCTGAGTTTCCAAACTTTGCTCTCTGTAACAGTCCTTCTGGATATCAGTCTACAAAATGCTCTCTGTAAGATCCTTCTGCAACCCCGTCTCGAAATTGTGCTATCTTTAACAGTCCTTCTGCACCCCAGTCTCCAAACTCTGCTCTCTGTAACAGGTGTTCTTCACCCCAGTCTCCAATTTCTGCTCTCTGTAACAGGCCTTTTGCACCCCAGACTTCAACCTTTTCTCTCTTCAACGATCCTTCTTCAACTCAGTCTTCAAACTCTGCTTTCTGCAACAGTCCTTCTACACCCCAGTCTCCAACCTCTGCTCTCTGTAACAATCCTTCTGCACCTCACTCTCCAACCTCTGCTCTCTGCAACGGTTCTTCTTCACACCAGTCTTCACATTCTGTTCTCTGCAACAGTCCTTCTGTACCCCAGTCTCCAACCTCTGCTCTCTGCAACAGTCCTTCTGCACCCCAGGCTTCAAACTCTACTTTCTTTAATAGTCCTTCTGTACTCCAGTCTTCAACCTCTTCTCTCTCTAACGGTCATTCTGCACCCCAGTTTCCAACTTCTTCTTTGTGTATCAGTTATTCTGCACCCCAGTCTCCAACCAGTGCTCTCTGTATAAGTCCTTTTGCACCTCAGTCTCCAACGTCTGCTTTCTGCAACAGTCCTTCTATAACCCAGTCTCCAACCTCTGTGCTCTGCAATGATCCTTCTGCACCACAGTCTTCCACGTCTGTTCTCTGCAACAGTCTTTCTGACCCCAGTCTCCAGCCTCTGCTCTCTGTAAGATCCTTCTGCAACCCAGTTTCCAAACTCTGCTCTTTGTGACATTTCTTCTGAACCCCAGTCTCCAGCCTCTGTTCTTTTTAACAGTAATTCTGTACCACAGTCTCCAATCTCTGCTCACTGCAACATTTTCTCTGCACACCACTCTCCAAACTGTGTTCTCTGTAACTGTCTTTCTTACCCCAGTCTCCAACCTCTGCTCTCTGTAACGATCTTTCTGCACCTCAGTTTCCCACCTCTGCTCTCTGCAATGATCCTTCTGAAGTTCAGTTTGCAACCTCTGCTCTCTGCAACGATCCATCTGCACCCAGTTTCCAACCTATGCTCTCTGTAACAGTCTTTCTACACCTCTGTCTCCAACCTGTCCTCTCTGTACCAATCCTTCTGCACCACAGTCTCCAAACTCTTCTCACTTTATCAGTCCTTCTGCACCTCAGTCTTCAACCGATGCTTTCTGAAACAGGCTTTCTGCACCCCAGTCTCCAAACGTTGCTCTCTGTAACAGTTCTTCTGCACCCCAATCTCGAACCTCTGCTCTCTGTAACAGTCCTTCTTTAACCCAGTCTGCAACCTCTTCTCTCTGCAACGATCCTTCTGCACCTAAGTCTATAACCTCTGATCTCTGCAACAGTCCTTCTGCACCCCAGTCTCCAGACTCTGCTCACTTTAAGATCCTTTTACATCCCTTTCTCCAACCTCTGCTCTCTGTAACAGTCCTCCTGCACCCCAGTCTCCAACCAGTGCTCTCTGTAAAAGTCCTTCTGCACCTCAGTCTCCAACGTCTGCTTTCTGCAACAGTCTTTCTGCACCCCAGTCTAAAAACTCTCATCTCTGCAACAGTCCTTCTATACCCCAGTCTCCAACCTCTGCGCTCTGCAATGATCCTTCTGCACCAAAGTCTCAATCATCTGTTCTCTGCAACAGTCTTTCTGACCCCAGTCTCCAACCTCTGCTCTCTGTAAGATCCTTGTGCACCCTAGGTTCCAAACTCTGCTCTCTTTGACATTCCTTCTAAACCCTAGTCTCCAGCCTCTGCTCTTTGTAACAGTACTTCTGTACCACAGTCTCCAATCTCTGCTCACTGCAACATTTCCTCTGCACACCACTCTCTAAACTGTGCTCTCTGTAACTGTCTTTCTTACCCCAGTCTCCAACCTCTGCTCTCTGTAACGATCTTTCTGCACCTCAGTCTTCAACCTCTGCTCTCTGTAACGATCCTTCGGAACCTCAGTTTGCAACCTCTGCTTTCTGCATCGATCCTTCTGCTCCCCAGTTTCCAACCTCTGCTCACAGTAACAGTCCTTCTACACCTCTGTCTCAAAACTCTCTTCTCTATATGAATCCTTCTGCACCTCAGTCTCCAATGTCTGCTCTCTTTAACAGTCCTTCTGCACATCAGTCTCCAAACTCTGCTCTTTGTAACAGGCTTTCTGCACCCCAGCCTCTAAACTTGGCTCTCTGTAACAGTTTTTCTGAACCCCAATCTCGAACCTCTGCTCTCTGTAACAGTCCTTCTGCAACCCAGTCTCCAACCTCTTCTCTCTGCAACGATCCTTCTGCACCTCAGACTCCAACCTCTACTCTCTGCAACAGTCCTTCTGCACCCTAGTCTTCAGAATCTGCTCTCTTTAAGATCCTTTTGCATCCATTTCTGAAAAATCTGCTCTCTGTAACAGTCCTACTGCACCCCAGTATCCAATCCCTGCTCTCTGTAAAATTTGTTTTGCACCTCAGTCTCCAACCTTTGCTCTCTGTAATGGTCCTTCTGTACGCCAGTCTCCAACCTCTGTTTTCTGTAACAATACTTCTGCATCCTAGTCTCCAACATCTGCTCTCTATAACAGTCCTTCTGCACCAAAGTCTCAAAACTCTGCTCTCTCTAACAGTCCTTCTATACCGCAGTCTCCAACCTCTTCTCTCTATAACGGTCCTTCTGCACCCCAGTTGCCAAAATCTGCTTTCTGTAACAGTCCTTCTGCACCTCAGATTCCAACCTCTGCTCTCTGTAACAGTCCTTCTAAGCCTCGGTCTGAAACCTCTACTCTCTGCAACGATCCTTCTTTACCCCAGTCTCCAACTTCTGCTCTGTGTAACAGGTCTTCTGCACCCCAGTCTCCAAACTGTGCTCTCTGTAACAGGCCTTCTGCACCCCAGTCTCCAACCTCTTCTCTCTGCAACAGTCCATCTGAACCCCAGTCTCCAACCTCTGCTCTCTGCAACGATCCTTCTGCATCCCAGTCTCCAAACACTGCTCTCTGCAACAGTTTTACTGCACCCCAATCTCCAACTTCTCCTCTCTGCTACAGTACTTCTGCACCCCAGTCTCCAAACTCTGCTCTCGGCAATATTTCTTCTGCATCACAGTCTCCAAACTCTGCTCTCTGTAGCGGTCCTTCTGAACTTCATTCTCCAACCTCTGCTCTCTGCAACGAACCTTCTGCACCCCAGTTTCCATCATCTGCTCTCTGTAAGAATCCTTTTGCACCCCAGTCTCCAACGTCTCCTCTCTGTAAAAGTTCTTCTGCACCTCAGTCTCCAAGTTCTGCAATCTTTAACAGTCCTTCTGCACCCCAGTCTCAAACCTCTGCTCTCAGAAATGATCTTTCTGCACCTCAGTCTCCAACCTTTGCTCTCTTTAATAGTCCTTCTGCACCCCAGTCTCTAACATCTGCTCTCTGCAATGATCCTCCTTGTCCTCAGGATCCAACCTCTGCTATCTGCAACGGTCCTTCTACACCCCAGTTTTTAAACTCTGCTTTCTGTAACAATCCTTCTGCACCACAGCCTGCAAACTCTGCTCTCTGAATCAGTCCTTCTGCACCCCAGCCTCCAACCTCTGCTCTCAGAAACAGTTCTTCTGCACCCCAATCTCCAAACACTGCTCTTTGTAACACTCCTTCTGCACCCCAGGCTCCACACTCTACTCTCTGTAAAAGTCCTTCTGCACCTCAGTCTCCAACCTCTGCTCTCTCTAAGATCCTTCTGCAACCCATTCTCCAAATGCTGCTCTCTATAACAGTCCTTCTGCACCCTAGTCTCCAAACTCTGCTCTCTGTAACAGGCCTTCTGTACCCCAGGCTTCAACTTCTGCTCTCTGTAACAGGCCTTCTGCACCCCAGTCTCCAACCTGTGCTCTCTGCAACGATCCTCCTGCACCCTAGTCTCCAACCTCTGTTCTCTGTAACAGTCCTTCTGCACGCCAGGATCCTATATCTGCTCTCTATAACAGTCCTTCTTCACCTCAGTCTGAAAACTCTGCTCTCTGCAAAAATTCTTCTGCACCAGAGTTTCCAAACTTTGCTCTCTGTAACAGTCCTTCTGAACCTCAGTCTCCAAAATGCTCTCTGTAAGATCTTTCTGCAACCCAGTCTCGAAATTGTGTTATCTGTAACAGTCCTTCTGCACCCCAGACTCCAATGCCTGCTCTCTGTAACAGGCCTTCTGCACCCCGGTCTCGATTCTCTGCTCTCTGTGTCAGGCCTTCTGCACCCCAGTCTCCAACCTCTTCTCTCTGCAACGATCCTTCCTCACCTCAGTCTCCAATCTCTGCTCTCTGCAACAGTCCTTCTGTACCACAGTCTCAAACCTCTGATTTTTGTATCAGTCTTTCTGCACAACAGTTTTCAACCTCTGCTGTCTGTAACAGTCCTTCTGAACCTCTGTCTCCAACCTCTGCTCTCTGCAACCTTAATTCTGCACCCCATTCTCTAACCTCTTCTCTCTCCAACAGTCTTTCTGAACCAAAGTTTCCAACATCTGCTCTCTGCAACAGTCATTCTTTACCCTAGTCTTTAAACTCTGCTGTCTGTATCAGTCCTTCTGTACTGCAGTCTCCAATCTCTGCTCTCTGTAACCTTAATTCTGCACCCCAGTCTCCAACCTCTTCTTTCTGTATCAGTACTTCTGCACCCCAGTCTCCAACCTCTGATCTATGTAACATTCTTACTGCACCTCAGTCTCCGACTTCTGCTCTATGCGACAGTTCTTCTGCAGCCCAGTCTCCAACCTCTACTATCTGCAACAGTTTTTCTACTCCACAGTCTCAAACATCTGCTCTCTCTAACAGTCCTCCTGTATTGCAGTCTCCAAACTTTGCTTTATGTAACGGTCCTTTTACACACCAGACTCCAAGCTCTGTTTCTGTATCAGTCCTTCTGCACCCCAGTCTCCACCGGTGCTCTACTCTCTGTGACAGTCGTTCTGCTCCTCAGTCTCTAAACTCTTTTCTCTGCAACAGTCCTTCTGCACCTAAGTCTCAAACACCTGCTACCTGCAACAGTCCTTCTACACCCTAGTCTTTAACCTCTGCTCCCTGCAATGGTCCTTCTGCACCTCAGTCTGCAACGTCTACTGTCTGTAACATGCCTTCTGCACCTCAGTCTTCCTACTCTGATCTCTGTAAAATCCTTCTGCAACCCATTCTCCAAATTCTGCCCTCTTCAACGATCCTTCTTCACCTCAGTTTCCAAACCCTATTCTCTCTAAAAGTCCAGTTACACCTCAGTCTCCAAACTCTTCTCTCTGTAAGATGCTTCTGCAACCTTGTCTCAAAACTCTGCTCTCTGTAACAGTCCTTCTGCACCCAAGTCTCCAAATACTGCTCTCTGCAACAGTTTTTCTAAACCCCAGTCTCCAACCTCTGCTCTCTGCAACAGTCCTTCTGCACCCAGTCTACAACATATGTTCTCTGCAACAGTCCTTCTGCACCTCAGTCTGAAAACTCTGCTCGCTGCAACAATCCTTGAACACCTCAGTCTCCAAACTCTGCTTTCTGTAACAGTCTTTGTGCACGTCATTCTCCAAACTCTGCTATCTGTAAGATCCTTCTGCACCCAGGTTTCCAAACTCTGCTCTCTGTAACATTCCTTCTGGTACCCAGTCTCCAACCTCTGCTCTCTGGAACAGTCCTTCTGCTCCCCAGTCTCCAAACTCTGCTTACTGTATCAGTTCATCTGCACCACAATTTCCAACCTCTGCTCTCTGTAACAATCCTTCTGTCCCGCAGTCTCCAAACTCTGCTGTGTGTAAGGGTCCTTCTGCACACCAGTCTCCATCCTCTGCTCTCTGTAAAAATATTTCTGCACCCCAGTCTCCAACCTCTGCTCTCTGCAACGATTCTTTTGCACCCCATTCTCCAACAACTGCTCTCTGCAAATTCCTTCTGCACCCCAGTCTCTAACATCTGCTCTCTGCAACAGTCCTTCTGAAGCTCAGTCTGAAAACTCTGCTCTCTGCAATGATCTTTGTGCACCCCAGTCTCCAAAATCTGCTTTCTGTAACAGTCCTTCTGCACCTCACTCTCCAAAATCGGCTCTCTGTAAAAGTGCTTCTGCACCCCAGCCTCCAACCTGTGCTCTTTGTAAGATCATTCTGCACCCCAGTTTCCAAATCTGCTCTCTGTAACATTCTGCTCCCCAGTCTCCAACCTCTGCTCTCTGTAACAGTCCTTCTGCTACCTAGTCTCCAAACTCTGCTCTCTGGAACAGTCCTTCTGCTACCCAGTCTCCAATCCCTGCTCTCTGTAACAGTCCTTCTGTACCACAGTCTCCAACCTCTGCTTTCTGTAACTGTCGTTCTGTACCACAGTCTCTAAATTCTGCTCTGTGCAGCGGTCCTTCTGCACCCCATTCTCCAACCTCTGTTGTCTGCAAGAGTCTTTCAGTACCTCAGTATCCAACCTCTTCTCCCTGCCACAATCCTTTTGCACCCCAGGCTCCAACATCTGCTCTCTGAAAAAGTCTTTCTGCACTCGAGTCTCGAACATCTGCTCTCTGCAACAGTCCTTTTGCACCTCAGTCTGAACACTCTGCTCTCTGCAATGATCCTTGTGCACCCCAGTCACCAAACTCTGCACTCTGAAACAGTCCTTCTGTACTGCAATCTCCAACCTCTGCTCTCTGTAACAGTCCTCCTGCACCCCAGTCTCCACCTTCTGCTTTCTGTATCAGTCCTTCTGCACCCCAGTCTTCAACCTCTGCCCTTTGTAACAGTCCTTCTCTACCCCAGTCTCCAGCCTCTGCTCTCTGTAACAGTCCTCCTGTAGTGCAGTCTTCAAAATCTACTCTCTCTAACGGTCCTTCTTCACCCCAGTTTCTAAACTCTGCTTTCTGTATCAGTCCTTCTGCACCCCAGTCTCCAACCTCTGCTCTCTGTAACAGTCCTTCTGCAACTCAGGCTCCAAACTCTGCTGTCTGCCACAGTCCTTCTGCACCCAAATCTCAAACCTCTTCTCCCTGCAAAAGTCCTTCTGCACCTCAGTCTCTAACCTCTACTCTCTGTAACAGTCCTCCTGCACCTCAGTCTCCAACATGTGCTCTTTGTAAGATTCTTCTGCAAACCAGTCTCCAAACTCTGCTCTCTGTAACAGTCCTTCAGCACCCCTTATCCATACTCTGTTCTCTGTAACAGTCCTTCTGCACACCAGTCTCAATACTCTGCTCTCTACAACGATCCTTCCTCAACCCAGTTTCCATCCTCTGCTCTCTTCAACAGTCCTTCTCCACACCAGTCTCCAACCTCTGCTCTTTGTAACAGTCCTCCAGTAGTGCAGTATCCAAAATCTCCTCTCTGTAATGGTTCTTCTGCACCCCAGTCTTCAATCTCTGTTGTCTGTAACAGTCCTTCTAAACCTCAGTGTCCAAACTCTGCTCTCTGCAACAGTCCTTCTGCACCTCAGTCTGAAAACTCTTTTCTCTGCAACATTCCTTTTGCACCCCAGTGTCCAAAAACTGCTCTCTGTAACATGCCTACTGTACCTCAGTCTCAAACCTCTGCTCTCTGTAAGATCTTTCTGGAACCCTATCTCCAAACCCTGCTTTCTGTAAGAGTCCTTCTGCACCCCAGTCTCCAACATCTGCTCTCTGTATCAGGCCTTTTTCACCCCATTCTCCAACCTCTGCTCTCTGTAACAGTGCTTCTGCACCTCAGTCTACAAACTCTGCTCTCTGCAACAGTCCTTCTGCACCCAGTCTCCAAACTCTGCTTACTGTATCAGTCCATCTGCACCACAATTTCCAACCTCTGCTCTCTGTAACAGTCTTTCTGCACCTCAGTCTACAAACTCTGCACTCTGCAACAGTCCTTCTGCATCCCAGTCTCCAACTTCTGCTCTTTGTAACAATCCTTCTGCACCTCAGTCTCCAACCTCTGTTCTCTGCAACCGTCCTTCTGCACCTCAGTCTCCAAAAACTATTCCATGTAAAAGTACTTCTGAACACCTTCTCCATACTGTGCTCTCTGTAACAGGCCTTCTGCACCCCAGTCTCCCAACTCTGTTCTCTATAAAAATCCTTCTGCACCCCAGTCTCAAAATTTTGCTCTCTACAATGATCCTTCTGCACCTCAGTTTACAACATCTGCTCTATGCAACAGTCTTTCTGCACCCCAGTCTTCAACATGTGCTCTCTGCAAAAGTCCTTCTGCACCTCAGTCTGAAAACTCTGTTCTCTACAAGGATCCTTCTGCACCCCAGTCTCAAACCTCTGCTCTCTGTAACAGTCCTGCTGCACCTCCCTCTACAACCTCTGCTCTCAGTAAGATCCTTGTGAACTTTGTCTATAAACTCTGCTCTCTTTAGGAGTTCTTCTGCAAGTCAGTCTGAAAACTCTGTTCTCTACAAGGATCCTTCTGCAACCCAGTCTCCAGTCTCTGCTCTCTGTAACAGTCCTTTTGCACCTCAGTCTCCAAACTAAGCTCTCTGCAACGATCCATCTGCACCTCAGTTTTGAAAGTCTACTCTCTGTAACAAGGCTTCTACACCCCAGTCTCAAATTTCTGGTATCTGCAACGATCCTTCTGCACACAAGTCTTCAACTTTTGCTCTATGCAACAGTCCTTCTGCACCCCAGTCTCCAAACTCTGCTCTCTGCAACGATCCTTCTGCACCCCAGTATCCAACATGTGCTCTATGCAACAGTCCTTTTGCACCCATATCTCAAACCTCTGCTCTCTGAAACAGTAAATCTGCACCTAAGTCTGAAAACTCTGTTCTCTGTAACGATCCTTCTGCACCCCTGTCTCCAACCTCTGCTCTCTGCAACAATCCTCTTAAACCCCAGTCTCCAAATTCTGCTCTCTGCAACAGTCTTACTGCACCCCAGGCTCCAACTTCCGTTCTTTGTAACAATCCTTCTTCTTCTCAGTTACCAAACTCTGATCTCTGCAATAGTCCTTCTTCACCACAGTTTCCAAACTCTGCTTTCTGTAACAATCTTTCTGCACCCCAGTCTCCAAAATCTGCTCCCTACAACAGTTCTTCTGCACCTCAGTCTGACAATTCTGCTCTCTGCAACGATCTTTGTGCACCCCAGTTTTTAAACTCTACTTTCTGTAAAAGTCTTTCTGCACCTTAGTCACCAACCTCTGCTCTCTGTAAGATCCTTCTGCACCCCAGTTTCACAACTCTGCTCTCTGTAATATTTCTTCTGCTCCCTAGTCTCCAATCTCTTCTCTCTGTAACTGTCCTTCTGCTCCGTAGTCTCCAAACTCTGCTCTCTGTAACACTTATTATTTACCACAGTCTCCAACCTCTGCTCTCTGTAACAGTCTTTCTGTACTGCAGTCTCCAACTTCTGCTCTGTGTAAGGACCTTCTGCACCCCAGTCTCTATCCTCTGCTCTCTGTAAAAATATTTCTGCACCCCAGTCTCCAACCTCTGCTCTCTGCAACGATTCTTTTGCACCCCATTCTCCAACCTCTGCTCCCTGCAAAAGTCCTTCTGCACCCTAGTCTCTAACATCTGCTCTCTGCAACAGTCCTTCTGAAGCTCATTCTGAAAACTCTTCTCTCTGAAACGATCTTTGTGCACCCCAGTCTCCAAAATCTGCTTTCTGTAACAGTCCTTCTGCACCTCAGTCTTCAAAATCGGCTCTCTGTAACAGTGCTTCTGCACCCCAGCCTCCAACCTGTGCTCTCTGTAAGATTTTTCTGCACCCCAGTTTCCAAATTTTCTCTCTGTAACATTCTTTCTGCTCCCCAGTCTCCAACCTCTGCTCTTTGTAACAGTCCTTCTGCTACGCAGTCTCCAACCTCTGCTCTCTGTAACAGTCCTTCTGCTGCCCAGTCTCCAAATCTGCTCTCTGAAACAGTCCTTCTGTACGGCAGTCCACAACCTCTGCTCTCTGTAACATTTTTTCTGCACCACAGTCTTCAACCTCTCCTTTCTGTATCATTTCTTCTGCACCCCTGTCTCAAACCTCTGCTCTCTGCAACAGTCCTTATGAAGCTCAGTATGAAAACTCTGCTCTCTGCAACGATCTTTGTGCACCCCAGTCTCCAAAATCTGCTTTCTGTAACAGTCCTTCTGCACCTCAGTCTCCAAAATCGGCTCTCTGTAACAGTGCTTCTGCACCCCAGCCTCCAACCTTTGCTCTATGTAAGATCCTTCTGCACGCCAGTTTCCAAATCTGCTCTCTGTAACATTCTTTCTGCTCCCCATTCTCCAACCTCTGTTCTCTTTAACAGTCCTTCTGCTACCCAGTCTCCAACCTCTGCTCTCTGTAACAGTCCTTCTGCTTTCCAGTCTCAAAATCTGCTCTCTGTAACAGTCCTTATGTACCGCAGTCCACAACCTCTGCTCTCTGTAACTTTTTTTCTGCACCACAGTCTCCAACATCTCTTTTCTGTATCATTCCTTCTGCACCACAGTTTCCAACCTCTGCTCTCTGCAACATTCCTTCTGAACCTCAGTCTTTAAACTCTGCTCTCTGCAACAGTTCTTCTGCACCTTAGTCTCCAAGGTCTGCACTCGGAAATAGTCTTTCTGCACACCAGTCTCCAATATCTGTTTTTTTTTTTTTTCTAAAATATATATATTTAACAAAAAATGTATAGAACTGCAATAGCACAAAGGGAGTGAAAATATATTTCATATTCCTTGATACAGTTTTTTTTACTATAACAGTATATTAAGAAGAATAAGAATATTTTGTATTGAATAAGTTGGTTTTAAAAACATGAACTGAATCATCATGTGGGTTTTTTGTTTTAGACCAGATCATGCGGTGAGAATTATCTTTCCTATTTTTTTTTTTTTTATTGTTGGTCGTTCAAAACCTTACACAGTTCTTAATACATCATATTTCACAGTTTGATTCAAGCGGGTTATGAACTCCTAACTTTACCCCGTATACAGATTTCTGTATCACATCAGTTACCCTTCCATTGATTCACATATTGCCTTTCTAGTGTCTGATGTATTCTGCTGTCAGTCCTATTTTCTACTATCCCCCCTCCCCTCCCCTCCCCTCCCCTTTTCTCTCTACCCCTTCTACTGTAAATCATTTCTTCCATTTGTATTATCTTGTCTTACCCCTCCATTACATATTTCTTGATATATCATATTTCACATTTTGATTCAAGTGGGTTATGCACTCCCATATTGCCCCTTATACAGATTGCAGATTCACATCAGTTTCACTTCCATTGCTTTACATATTGCCATCCTAGTGTCTGTTGTATTCTGCTGCCTTTCCTATCCTCTACTATCCCCCCTCCCCTCCCCTCCCCTCCCCTCTTCTCTCTCTACCCCCACTACTGCAATTCATTCCTCCCCCTTGTATTATTTTTCCCTTTCCCCTCACTTCCTCTTGTATGTAATTTTGTATAAACCTGAGGGTCTCGTTCCATTTCCATTCTATTTCCCTTCTCTCTCCCTCCATCTCACTCCAGTATCTGTTCTCTTTAACAGTCCTCCTGTAGTGCAGTCTCCAAAATCTGCTCGCTGTAACGGTCCTTCTGCACCCAAGTCTCAAACCTCTGCTTTCTGTAACAGTCCTAATACACCCCAGTCTCCGAACTCTGCTATCTGTAACAGTCCTTCTGCACCCCAGTCTCAGACCTCTGCTCTCTATAACAATAATTCTGCACCCCAGTCTCAAACCTCTGCTCTCTGCAATGATCCTTTTGCACCCCATTCTCCAACCTCTGTTCTCTGCAAAAGTCCTTCGGCACCCAAGTCTCCAAACTCTGCTCTCTGTAAGAGTCCTGCTGCTCCCCAGTCTCCAACCTCTGCTATCTGTAACAGTTTTTCTGCTCCCCAGTCTCCAACCTCTGCTCTCTGTAACAGTCCTTCTGTACCACAGTCAGCAACCTCTGCTCTCTGTAACGGTCCTTCTGCACCACAGTCCCAAACCTCTCCTTTCTGTATCATTCTTTCTGCACCACAGTTTCCAACCTCTGCTTTCTGCAACATTCCTTCTGCACCTCAGTCTCCAACCTCTGCTCTCTGTGACAGTTCTTCTGCACCCCAGTCTCCAACCTCTGCTCTCTGCAACAGTTCTTCTGCACCCCAGTCACTAAGGACTGCACTCTGAAACAGTCCATCTCCACACCAGTCTCCAAACTCTGTTGTCTGTCACAGTCCTCCTGTAGTGCAGATTCCAAAATCTGCTCTCTGTAACGGTCCTTCTACACCCCATGTCCAACCTCTGCTCTCTGCAACAATCCCTCTGCACCCCAGTCTTAAACCTCTGCTCTCTGTAACAGTCCTTCTGTACCGCAGTCTCCACCCTATGCTCTCCGTAACGGTCCTTCTGCAACCCAGTCTCCAAACTCTGCTTTCTGTATCAGTCCTTCTGAAGCCCAGTCTCAAACCTCTGTTCTCTGTATATATACTTCTATACCTCAGTCTCAAACCTGTTCTCTCTGTAACATTACTTCTGCACCCCAGTCTGCAACCTCTGCTCTCTGTAACAATTTTTCTATACCGCAGTTTCCAAATCCTGGTCTCTGTAACGATCCTTCTGCACCCCAGTTTCCAACCTCTGCTTACAGTAACAGTCAGTCTGCACCTCAGTCTACAAACTCTGCTCTCTGTAACAGTTTTTCTTCACCTCACTCTCTATAACAGTCCTTCTGAACCCCAGTCTCCAAATTCTCCTCTCTGTAACAGGCATTCTGCACGCCAGTCTCCAAACTCTGCTCTCTGTAGCAGGCCTTCTGCAACCCAGTCTCCAACCTCTGCTCTCTGCAACAATCTTTCTGCACACCAGTCTCCAACATCTGCTCTTTGTAAGATCTTTTACCAACCCAGTCTCCAACCACTACTCTGTGTAACAGTCCATCTGCACCTCAGTCTCCAACCTCTGCTCTCTGTAAGATCTTTCAGCAACCCAATCTCTAAACTCTGATTTCTATAACAGTCCTTCTGCACCCCAGTCTCCAAATTCTCCTCTCTGTAACAGGCATTCTGCACGCCAGTCTCCAAACTCTGCTCTCTGTAGCAGGCCTTCTGCAACCCAGTCTCCAACATCTGCTCTCTGCAACAATCTTTCTGCACACCAGTCTCCAACCTCTGCTCTCTGCAATGATCCTACTGCACGCCAGTCTCCAATGATTGATCTCTGCAACACTCCTTCTTCACCTCAGTCTCCAACTTCTTCTCTCTGTAAGATTCTTCTGCACCCCTGTCTCCAAGCTCTGCTTCTTGCAACGATCCTTCTGCACCCCAGTCTCCAACTTCTGCTCTATGTAACAGTCCTTCTGCACTCCAGTCTCCAAACTCTGCTCTCTGTAACAGTTTTTTTATACCGCAGTCTCCAACCTCTGCTCTCTGTAACGGTCCTTCTGCGCCCCAATTTCCAACCTTTGATTTATGTAACAGTCTTTTTGCTCCTCAGTGTCTAAACTCTGCTCTCTGTAACAGTCTTTCTACACCTCAGTCTCCAACCTCTGCTCTCTGTAACAGTACTTCTGCACCTCAGTCTGAAACCTCTGGTCTCCAGATTCTTCTGCACCCCAGTCTCCAACCACTGCTCTCTGTAACAGTCTACGTGCACCTCAGTCTCCAACCTCTGCTCTCTGTAAGTTCCTTCAGCAAACCAGTCTCCAAACAGTGCTCTCTGTAAAAGTCCTTCTGCACCCCAGTCTCCAACCTCTCCTCTCTGTAACAGGCCTTCTGCATAGCAGTCTCCAAACTCTGCTCTCTGCAACGATATTTCTGCACCCCACTCTCCAACCACTTCTCTCTGCAGTGATCCTACTGCACCCCAGTCTCCAACCTGTGATATCTGCAACAGTACTTCTGCACCTCAGTGTCCAACTTCTGCTCTCTGTAAGATACTTCTGCACCCGTGTCTCCAAGCTCTCCTCTTTGCAACGATCATTCTATACCCCAGTCTCCAACCGCTTCTCTATGTAAAAGAAATTCGGCACCTCAGTCTGCAATCTCTGCTCTCTGCAAAAGTCCTTCTGCACTGCAGACTCAAATATCAGATTTTTGTATCAGTCCTTCTGCACCTCAGTCTTCAACCTCTGCTCTCTGCAACAGTCCTTCTGCAACCCAGTTTCAAAATTCTGCTCTCTGCAACAGTCCTTCTGCACCCCAGTCTCCAACTTCTGCTCTCTGCAAGAGTCCTTCTGCACCTCAGTCTCCAACCTCTGCTCTATGTAACAGGAGTTCTGCACCTGAGTCTCAAACCGCTTCTCTCTGCAACAGTCCTTCTGCACCCCAGTCTCCAACCTCTGCTGTCTGCAACAGTCCTTCTGCACCCCAGTCTTCAACCTCTGCTCTCTGCAACAGTTTTTCTGCAACACAGTCTCCAGTCTCTGCTCTCTGTAAGATTCTTCTGCACTCCAGTTTCCAAACTCCGCTCTCTGTAACATTCCTTCTCCAACCCAGTCTTTAACCTCTGCTTTTTGCAAGTGTCCTGCGGCACTCCAGTCTCCAACCTCTATCCTCTGCAACAGTCTTTCTACACTCCAGTCTCCAAACTCTGCTTTCTGTATCAGTCCTTCTGAAGCCCAGTCTCAAACCTCTGTTCTCTGTATCTATCCTTCTTCACCTTAGTCTCCAACCTGTTCTCTCTGTAACATTCCTGCTTCACCCCAGTCTCCAACCTCTGCTCTCTGTAACAGTTTTTCTATACTGCAGTCTCCAAATCCTGGTCTCTGTAACGATACTTCTGCACCCCAATTTCAAACCTCTACTTAGTGTAACAGTCCTTCTGCAACTCAGTCTCCAACCTCTGCTCTCTGTAACAGTCCTTCTGCAACTCAGTCTGACACCTTTGCTCTCTGCACGATCCTTCTGCACCCCAGTATTCAACCAATACTCTCAGCAACAGTCCTTCTGCACCCCAGTCTCCAAACTCTGCTCTCTGCATTGATCCTACTGCATCCGAGTCTCCAACCTCTGATCTCTGAAACAGTCCTTCTGCACGTCAGTCTCCAGCTTCTGCTCTCTGTAAGATTCTTCTGCACCCCTATATCCAACCTCTGCTCTCTGTAACAGTCCTTCTGCACCAGAGTCTTTAACCTCTGCTCACTGAAGCAGGACTTCCGCACCTTATTCTCCAAACTCTGCTCTTTGCAACAGTCCTTCTGCACCCAGTCTCCAACCTCTGCTATCTACAACAGTCCTTCTGCACCCTAGTTACCAACATCTGCTCTCTGCAACAGACCTTCTGCACCCCAGTCTTTAACATCTGCTTTCTGCAACAGTCATTCTGCACCTCAGTCTGAAAAATCTGCTCTATGCAACAACACTTTTGCACCCAAGTCTCCTACCTCTGCTATCTGTAACAGTCCTTCTGCACCTCAGTCTCCCAAATGTGCTCTTTCTTTGATCCTTCTGCAACCCAGTCTTTAAACTCTGCACTCTGTAAAGTCCTTCTGCACAACAGTCTCCAACCTCTGCTCTCTCTAACAGGACTTCTAGAACCCTGTCTCCAAACTCTGCTCTCTGCGATAGGCCTTCTGCACCTCAGTCTCCAACCTCTTCTCTCTGCAATGATTCTTCTCTACCCAAGTCTCCTATATCTACTCTTTGCAACAGTCCGTTTGCACCCCAGTCTCCAATCTCTGCTCTCTGTAACATCCATCTTAACCCCAGTCTCCAACCTCTGCTCTCTGTAACAGTCCTTCAGCAACCAGTCTCCAAAATCTGCTCTCTGTAACATTCCTTCTGCACCTAAGTCTCCAACCTCTACATTCTGTAACAGTCCTTCTGCATCCCAGTCTAAAACATCTGCTCTCTGCAACAGTCCTTCTGCACCCCAGTCTCCAAACTCTGCTATCTGCAACAGTCCTTCTGCACCCCAGTCCCAAACTCTGCTCTCTGCAACGATCTTTCTGCACCACAGTCTCCAATATCTGCTCTCTGCAACAGTCCTTCTGCACCTCAGTCTTAAAACTCTGCTCAATGTAACATTCCTTCTCCACCCCAGTCTCCAACCTCTGTCCTCTGCAACAGTCATTCTGCTCCCCAGTCTCTGAGATCTGCTCTTTGTAACAATCTTTCTGTACCAGAGTCTTCAACTTCTGCTTTTTGTAATGGTCCTTCTACACCCCAGTCTCCACACTCTGCTTTGTGTATCAGTCTGTATGAACCCCAGTCTCAAACCTCTGTTCTCTGTATCTATTCTTTTGCACCTCAGTCTCAACCTGTGCTCTATGTAAGAGTCCTTCTGCAAACCAGTCTCCAACCTCTGCTCTCGGTAACAGTCCTATACAGCAGTCTCCAAACTCTGCTCTCCTTAACGGTCCTTCTGCACACCAATTTCCAAAATCTTCTTCCTGTAAGTCCTTCTGCCCCTGAGTCTCCAAACTGAGGTATCTTCTACACCTCAGTCTCCAACCTATGCTCTTTGTAACAGTCATTCTGCACCTCAGTATGAAAATTCGGCTCTCTGCACGATCCTTCTGCACCCCAGTCTCCAACCACTGCTCTCGGTAACAGTCCCCCTGCACCTCAGTCTCTAATCTCTGCTCTCTGTAAGATCCTTCATCAACCCAGTCTCCAACCACTGCTCTCTTTAACTGACCTTCTGCACCCAAGTCTCCAAATTCTCGACTCTGCAACGATTCTTCTCCACACCAGTCTCAAACATCTGCTCTCTGTAACAGTCCTTCTGCACCTCAGTCTTCAACCTCTGCTCTCTGAAACAGTCCTTTGAACTCCAGTCTCCAACATCTGCTCTCTGCAACAGTCATTCTGAACCACAGTCTCCAAACTCTACTCTCTGTAACATCTTTCTGCATGCCAGTTTCCAAAATCTGCTCTCCCTAACATTCCTTCTCCACCGCAGTCTGTAACCCCTTCTTACTTTGAAGGTCTTGCGGCACCCCAGTCTCCAACCTCTCCTCTCGGAAACAGGCCTATACCGCAGTCTCCAACTCTGCTCTCCTTAACGGTCCCTCTTCACCCCAATTTCCAAACTCTGCTTCCTGTAACAGTACTTCTGCACATGAGTCTCCAAACTCTGCTCTCTGTAGCAGTCCTTCTACACCTCAGACTCCAACCTATGCTCTCTGTAACAGTCCTTCTGCACCAAAGTCTTCAACCTTTGCTCTCTGTAACAATCCTTCTAAACCCCTGTCTGCAACCTCTGCTCTCTGTAATATCCTTCTGTAATCCAGTCTCCAAACTCTGTTCTCTGTAACAGTGCTTCTGCACACCGCTCTCCAACCTCTGCTGTCATCAAAGATCCTTCCTCACGAAAGTCTTTAAGCTCTGCACTCTGCAACAATCTTTCTGTACCCAGTCTCCAACATCTGCTCTCTGCAACAGTCCTTCTGCACCTCAGTCTGAAAACTCTGCTCACTGCAACGACTCTCCTTCACCCCAGTCTTTAACCTCTGCTCTCTGCAACAGTCCTTCTGCATCCCAGTCTTCAATATCTGCTCTCTGCAACAGTCCTTCTGCAACTCAGTCTGAAATCTCTGCTCTCTGCAATTATCCTTCTGCACCTAAGTCTCCTAACTCTGCTCTTTGTAAGACCTTTCTGCAACCCAGTCTTTAGAGTCTGCTCTTGGCAACAGTGCTTCTGCACCGTAGTCTCGAATCTGTGCTCTCTGTAAGATCCTTATGCACTCCAGTCTCCAAACTCTGCTCTGTGTAACAATGCTTCTGCAACCCAGTCTCCAAAATCTGCTCTCTGCAACAGTTCTTCTGCACCTCAGTCTAAAAACTCTGCCCTCTGCAACGACCTTTCTGCATCTCAGTCTCCTACCTCTACTCTCTGTAACAGTACTTCTGCACCTCAGTATCCCAACTCTGCTGTCTTTAACAACCTTCTACAACCCAGTCTCCAAACTCTGCTCTCTGTAACAGGCCTTTTGCTCCCAAGTCTCCAACCTCTTTTCTCTGCAATGATTATTCTACACCCCAGTTTTTAACATCTGCTCTATGCAACAGTCCTATTGCACCCCAGTCTCCAAACTCTGCTATCTGTAAGTTTCATCTGAACCCCAGTCTATAAACTCTGCTCTCTGTAACAGTCCTCCTGCACTTCAGTCTCCAACCTCTGCTCCCTGTAACAGTCTTTCTGCACCCCAGTCTAAAACATCTGCTCTCTGCAACAGTCCTTCTGCAAACCAGTCTCCAAACTCTGCTATCTGCAACGCTTTTTCTGGACCCCAGTCTCCAATGTCTGCTCTCTTCAACAGTTTTCCTGCACCACAGTCTCCAAATTCTGCTCTTTGTAAGACTCTTGTGCACTCCAGATTCCATACTCTGCACTCTGTAACATTTCTTCTCCACCCCAGTCTCCAAACTCTGTCCTCTGCAACAGCCCTTCTGCTCCCCAGTCTCCGACATCTGGTCCTTCTGTACCGCAGTCTCCAACCTGTGCTCTTTGTAACGGTCCTTCTACACCCCTGTCTCCAACCTCTGCTTTCTGTATCAGTCTGTCTGAACCGCAGTCTCCTACCGCTGTTCTCTGTATCTATCCTTCTGCACCTCAGTCTTTAAACTCTGTTCCCTGTAATGGTCCTTCTGCACCTCAGTCTCCAAACTCTACTCTCTGTAACAGTTCTTCTGCACTTCAGTCTCCAACCTCTGCTCTCTGTAGCATCCTTCTACAACCCAGTCTCCAAACTCTACTCTCTGTAACAATCCTTCTGCACACCAGTCTCCAACCTCTGCTCTCTGAAAAGATCCTTCTTAATCCCAGTCTCCAATGTCTGCTCTCTGCAACTGTCCTTCTGCACCCCAGTCTCCAATATCTTCTCTCTGCAACTGTCATTCTTCACGTCAGTGGGAAAACTCTGTTGTATGCAACAAACCTTCTGCACATCAGTATCCCAACTCTGGTCTCTGTAATATCCTTCTGCAACCCAGTCTTTAAACTCTGCACTCGGTAATCGTCCTTCTGCACAACAGTCTCCAACCTCTGATCTCTGCAACAGGACTTCTGCAACCTAGTCTCCAACCACTGCTCTCTGTAAAAGGCCTTCTGCACCCTAGTCTCCAAACACTTCTCTCTGCAAGGATTCTTCTTCACACCAGTCTCCAACCTCTGCTCTCTGCAAGAGTTTTCTTGCACCACAGTCTCCAAAATCTGCTCTCTGTAAGATCTATCTAAACCCCAGTCTCCAACCTCTGCTCTCTGTAACAGTCCATCTGCATCCCAGTCTCCAACCTCTGCTCTCTGTAATAGTTTTTCTGCACCTCATTCTTCAACCTCTGCTCTCTGCAACAGTCTTTCTTAACCCCACTCTCCAACATCTACTTTCTGCAACAGTCCGTCTGCACCCCAGTATCCAACATCTGCTCTCTGAAACAGTCCTTCTATACAGCAGTCTCAAACTCTGCTTTCTGCAACAATCTTTCTGAACCCAAGTCTCCAACGTCTGGACTGCTCTCTGCAAGAGTCCTTCTGGACCACAGTCTCCAAGCTCTGCTCTCTGTAACAATCCTTCTGCACCCCTGTCTGCAACCTCTGCTCTCTGTAAGATCCTTCTGCAACCCAGTTTGAAACTCTGCTCTCCGTAACAGTGCTTCTGCCAACCGGTCTCCAACCTCTGCTCTCTGCAACGATCTTTCTTCACCAATGTCTCCAACCTCTACTTTCTACAACAGTCTTTCTACACCCCAGTCTCCAATATCTGCTCTCTGAAACAGTCATTTTGCACCTCACTCTGAAAAGTTTGCTCACTGCAAAGACCCTTCTGTACCACAGTCTCCTACTTTTGCTCTCTGTAACAGTCCTTCTGCACCTCATTCTCCTAACTCTGCTCTTTGTAAGATCCTTTCACAACCCAGTCTTTAAACTCTGCACTCTGTAACAGTCCTTCTGCACAACAGTCTCCAAACTCTGCTCTCTGTAAAATGACTTCTACCACCCAGTCTCCAAACTCTGCTCTCTTTACCAGGCCTTCTCCACCCCAGTCTCCAGAATCTGCTCTCTGCAACAGTCCCTTTGCACCCCAATCTCACAACTCTGCTCTTTGTAAGATCCATCTAAACCCCAGGCTCCAAACTCTGCTGTCTGTAACAGTCCTCTGCACCCCAGTCTCCAAACACTGCTCTCTGTAACCGTCTTTGTGAACCTCAGTTTCCAACCTCTGCTCTTTGTAAGTCTTTCTGAACCCCAGTCTCTAAAATCTGCTCTCTGCCACAGTCCTTCTAGACCCCAGTCTCCAACATCTGCTCTCTGGAACAGTCCTTCTGCACGCCAGTGTCCAAACTCTGCTCTCTGCAACAGTCCTTCTGCACCACAGTCTCCAAACTCTGCTATCTGTAAGATCCTTCTTCACTTCAGTTTCCAAACTCTGCTCTCTGTAACATTCCTTCTCGACTCCAGTCTTTATCCTCTGATTCCAGCAAGTGTCCTGCGGCACCCCAGTCTCCAACATCTGTCCTGTGCAACAGTACTTCTACTCCTGAGTTTCCTACATTTGCTCTCTGTAACAGTCCTTCTGTACAGCAGTCTCCAATCTCTGCTTTCTATATCAGTCCTTCTGAGCCCCAGTCTCAAACCTGTGCTCTCCGTATCTATCCTTCTGCACCTCGGTCTCTAACCTGTGCTCTCTGTAACATTCCTTCTGCACCCCAGTCTCCAACCTCGTCTCTCTGTAACAGTTTTTCTATACCACAATCTTCAAACTCTGGTCTCTGTAACACTCCTTCCGCACCCCAATTTTCAACCTCTTCATTCTGTAACAGTCCACCTGCACCTCCGTCTTCAAATTCTGCTCTCTGTAAGATCCTTCTGCAACCCTGTATTTAACCTCTGCTCTCCGTAACTGTCCTTCTGCACCCGAGTCTCCAAACTCTGCTCTCTGTAACACGACTTCTGCACCTCAGTCTTCAACCTATAGTCTCTGCAACAGTCCTTCTGCACCCCAGTCTCCAAACTCTTCTCTCTACAACAGTCCTTCTGCACCTCAGTCTCCAACCTCTGCTGTCTGCAACGGTCATCATGCACCCCAGTCTCCAACATCTGTTTTCTGCAACAGTCCTTCTTCACCTCAGTCTCCAACCTCTGCTCTCTGAAACAGTTCTTCTGCTCCCCAGTCTCCAACATATGCTCTCTGTAACAGTCCTTCTCCACCCCAGTCTCCAAACTCTGCTCTGTGTAGCAGTCCTTCTGTACTGCTGTCTCCAACTTTTGCTCTCTGTAACTGTCATTGTGCACACCAGTCTCCAAACTGTGCTTTTTGTATCAGTCTTTCTGCACCCCAGTTCCAACCTCTGCTCTCTGTTACAGTCCTTCTACACCTCAGTCTCAAACCTCTGCTCTCTGAAGCAGTCCTTTTGCACCTCAGTCTCCAACCTCTGCTTTCTATAACAGGCCTTCTTCACCCCATCCCCAACCTCTTCACTCTGTAACGATTTTTCTCCACCCCTTCTCCAAACTCTGCTCTCTGTAACAGTCCTTCTGCAACCCAGTCTCCAAACTCTGCTCTCTGTAAGGGACCTTCTCCACCCCAGTCTCCAACCTCTGCTTTCTATATAAGTCCTTCTGCACCACAGTCTCCGACCTCTTCTCTCTGCAACACTCCTTTTGCACCACAGTCTCCAACCTGTGCTCTCTGCAAAATTTTTTCTGCACCCCAGTCTCCAACCTGTGCTCTCTGTAATGATCCTTCTGCAACACAGTCTCCACCTCTGCTCTCTGCAGCGATCCTTCTGTACCTCAGTCTCCAAACTGTGTGCTCTCTTACAGTCCTGCTGCACCTAAATTTCCAAACTCTGCGCTCGGTAAGATCATTGTAAAACCCAGTCTCCAAACTTTGATTTCTGGATCAGTCCTTCTGCACCCCAGTCTCTAACCTCTGCCCTCTCCAGTGATCCTTCTGCACCTCAGTCTCCATTCTCTGCTCTATGTAACAGGCCTTCTGCACCCAAGTCTCTGAACTCTGCTCTCTTTAACAGTCCTTCTGCACCCCAATCTCCGACCTCTGCTCTCTGGAGCAGTCCTTCTGCACCTCAGTCTCCAAACTCTGCTCTCTGTAAGATCCTTCTGCACCCCAGTTTTCAAACTCTGCTCTCAGTATCAGTCCTGCACCTTAGTCCCCAAACATGCCCTCTGTAAAAGTTTTTCTGCACCTCAGTCTTCAACAACTGCTCTCTGAAACAGTCTCTCTGCACCCCAGTCTCCAACCTATGCTTTCTAGAACAGTCCATCTATAACCCAGTCTCAATAATCTACTCTCTGCAATGATCCTTCTTCACCTCAGTCTCCAACGTCTGCTCTCTGCAACAATCCTTCTGCACCCCAGTCTCCAAATTATCCTCTCTGTAATATCCTTGTGCACCACAGTTTCAAACTCTGCTATCTGTAACATTCCTTCTGCACTTCAGTCTCCAAAGTTTGCTCTCTGCAATGGTCCCTCTGCACCCCACTCTCCAACCTTGTTCTCTACAACAGTTCTTCTGTACTGCAGTCTTCAAACTCTGTTCTTTGTAAGGGTCCTTCTGCACCCCAGTCTCCAACCTCTGCTTTATGTATCAGTCCTTCTGCACTACAGTTTCCAAACTCTGCTCTCTGTAACAGTGCTTCTGCACCTCACTCTGCTACATCTGCTCTCTGCAACAGTCTTTCTGCACCCCAGTCTTCAAACTCTGCTCTCTGCAACAGTCCTTCCTCACGACAGTCTTTAAAATCTGCTCTCTGCAATAGTACTTTTCCACCGAATTCACAAACCACTGCTCTCTGTAACTGTTCTTCTACACCTCAGACTCCAACCTCTGCTCTCTGCAACAGTCCTTCTGCGCCCCAATCTCAAACCTCTGCTCTCTGCAACAGTTCTTCTGCACCTCAGTGTCCAAACTCTGCTCTCTGTAAGATCCTTCTGAAACCCAGTCTCCAACATATGCTTTTTGCAATGGTCCTTCAGCACCAGAGTCTCCAACCTCTTTCCTCTACAACATTTATTGTGCACCCCAGTCTCCAACCTCTGCTCTCTGTAACATTCCTTCTGTACCGCAGTCTCAAACCTCTGTTCTCTGTAAGGGTCCTTCGGCACCCCATCTCCAACTTCTGCTTTCTGTATCAGTCTTTCTGCAACCCAGTCTACAAACTCTGCTTTCTGTATCCGTCTTTCTGCACGCCTGGCTTCAACCTCTGCTCTCTGTAACAGTCCATCTGCATGCCAGTCTCCAACCTCTGCTCTCTGCAACAGTCCTTCTGCACCTCAGTCTCCAAACACTGCACTCTGCGACAGTTTTTCTGCACCCCAGTCTCCAACCTCTGCTCTCTGTAACAGTCCTTCTGCAAATCAGTCTCCAACCTCTTCTCTGTAAGAGGCCTTCTGCACCCCAGTCTACAACCTCTTCTCTCTGTAACAGGCCTTCTGCATTCAAGTTTCTAAACTCTGCTCTCTTTGACAGTCCTTCTGCACCCCAGTCTCAAACCTCTGCTCTCAGTATCAGTCCTGCACCCCAGTCTCCAAACACTGCTCTCTGTAACAGTTTTTCTGCACATCAGTCTTCAACAACTGCTCTCTGCAAGAGGTGCACCTCACTCTGCAACCACTGCTCTCTGCAGCAGTCCTTCTGCAACCCAGTCTTCAACCTCTTCTCTCTGCAACAGTCTTTCCTCAGCCCAGTCTCCAAAATATGCTCTCTGTAACAATCCTTTTCCACCGCAGTCTCCAACCTCTGCTCTCTGTAACAGTACTCCTGTAATGCAGTCTCCAACCTCTGCTCTCTGTAATGGTCATTCTGCACCCCAGTCTCCAAACTCTCTTTTCTGTATCAGTCCTTCTGCACCCCGGTCTCGAACCTCTGCTCCCTGTAACAGTCCTTCTGCACCTCAGACAACAACCTCCTCTCTGTAACAGTACTTCTGCGCCCCAATCTCCAACCTCTGCTTTCTGAAATGGTCCTTCTGCACCTCAGTCTCCACCCTCTGTTCTCTACAACACTTATTCTGCACCCCAGTCTCCAACCTCTGCTCTCTGTAACAGTCCTTCTGTACCGCAGTCTCCAACCTCTGTTCTCTGTAAGGGTTCTTCTGAAGCCCAGTCTCCAAAATCTGCTTTCTGTATCAGTCATTCTGTCCCACATTCTCCAAACTGTGCTCTCTGTAACAGTCCTTCTATACCTCAGTCTGCAACCTCTGCTCTCTGCAATAGTCCTTCTACACCCAAGTCTGCAATCTCTGCACTCTGCAACAGTCCTTATGAACCCCAGTCTCCAAAATCTGCTCTCTGCAACAGTCCTTTTCCACCTCAGTCTCCAACCTCTGCTCTCTGCAACAGTCCTTTTGCACCCAGGTAACCAACGTCTGCTTTCTGTGTCAGTCCTTCTGCACCCCAGCCTCCAACGTGTGCTCTCTGTAACAGTCTTTCTGCACCTCAGTCTCTAAACTCTGCTCTCTGCAGCAGTTCTTCTCCACCCCAGTTTCCAAACTCTGCTCTCGGCAACAGTCCTTCTGGAAGCCATTCTCCAACTGCTACTCTCTGCAACAGTCCTTGTACACCCCAGTCTTTCAAATCTGCTCTCTGTAACAGTCCTTCTACACCTAAGTCTGAAAACTCTGCTCTCTACAACGATCCTTCTGCACCTCAGTCTCCAACTTCTGCTCTCTGAAACAGTCCTTCTGCACCCCAGTCTCCAATTTCTGTTCTAATCCAAAGCCTTTGTACACCCCAGGCTCCAAACTCTGCTCTCTGTAACAGTCCTTCTGTACTGCAGTCTCCCACCTCTGCTGTCTGTAATGGTCCTTCTGCACCCGAGACTCCAAACTCTACTTTCGATATCAGTCATTCTGCACCGAAGTCTCCAACCTCTGCTCTCTGTGAAAGTTTTTCTTCACTTCAGTCTCCAACCTCTGCTCTCTGCAACAGTCCTTCTGCACCCCAGTCTCCAACCTCTTCTCTCTGCAACAGTCCTTCTACACCCCAGTCTCCAAACTCATCTCTCTGCAACGATCCTTTTGCACCCCAGTCTTCAACCTCTGCTTTCTGCTACAGTCCTTCTTCACCCCAGTCTCCAAACAGTGCTCTCTGCAACTGTCCTGCTGCACCCCAGTCTCCAACCTCTGCTCTCTGTAGCGATCCTTCTGCACCTCAGTCTTCAACCTCTGCTCTCTACATCGATCCTTCTTCACCACAGTCTCCAAACTCTGCTCTCTGCAACACTCCTTCTGCACGCCAGTCTCCAAGCTCTGCTCTCTGTAACTGTTCTTCTGCACATCAGTGTCCAAACTCTGCTCTCTTTAAAAATTCATCTTCACGTATGTCTCCAAACTATTTTTCCTGTAAGAGACCTTCTACACCCCAGTCTCCAACCTCTCCTCTCTCTAGCAGTTCGTCTGAACGCCAATCTCAAAACACTGCACTCTGTAAAACTCTTTCTGCACCCCAGTCTCCATACTCTGCTCTCTGTAAGAATCCTTTTGCACCCCAGTCTCCAACCTCTCCTCTCTATAAAAGTCCTACTCCACCTCAGTCTCAAAATTCTGCAATCTGTAAAGGTCCTTCTGCATTTCAGTCTCCAACCTCTGCTCTCTGTAACAGTCCTTCTGAACCCCAGTCTCCAACATCCGTTCTCTGCAACGATCCTTCTTCTCCCCAGGTTCCAACCTCTGCTCTCTCCAACGGTTTTTCTGCACCCCAGTTTCCAACCTCTGCTTTTTGTAACAGTCCTTCTGTACCTCAGTCTCCAACTTCTTCTCTCTGCAACAGTCCTTCTGCACCCCAGTCTCCAACCTCTGCTCCAGGTAACAGTTCTACTGCACCTCAATCTCCAAACTCTGCTCTCTGTAACACTCCTTCTTCTTTCCAGTCTCCACACTCTGATCTCTGTAACAATCCTTCTCGACCTCAGTCTCCAACCTCTGCTCTCTACAACAGTCCTTCTGCTCCTAAGTCTCCAACCTGTATGATCTACAAAAGTCCTTCTGCACCTCCGTCTCCAGACTCGGTTCTCTGTAAGATCCTTCTGAAATCCATTCGTCAAACTCTGCTCTGTGTAACAGTCCTTCTAAACCCCAGTCTCCAAACTCTGCTCTCTGTAACAGGCCTTCTGCACACCAGTCTTCAAACTCTGCTCTCTGTAACAGGCCTTCTGCACCCCAGTCCCCAACCTGTGCTCTCTGCAACAATTTTTCTGCCCCCCAGTCTCCAAACTCTGCTCTCTGTAACAGTCCTTCTGCACCCCATGATTCAATATCTGCTCTCAAATACAGTCTTTCTGCACATCAGTCTGAAAACCGTGCACTCTGAAACAATCCTTCTGGACCACAGTTTCCAACCTTTGCTCTCTGAAACACTCCTTCTGAAACTCAGTCTCCAAAATGCTCTCTGTAAGATCCTTCTGCAACCCTGTCTTGAAACAGTGCTATCTGTAAAAGTGCTTCTGCACCCCAGTCTCCAAACTCTGCTCTCTGTAACAGGCCTTCTGCACCCAGTCTCCATCCTCTTCTCTCTGCAATGATGCTTATTCAACTCAATCTTCACCCTCTTCTCTCTGCAAAGTTTCTTCTGCACCCCAGTCTCCAAACTCTGTTCTCTGCATCAGTCCTTCTGCACCCAAGTCTCCAACCTTTGTTCTCTGTAACAGTCCTTCTGTACCGAAGTCTCCAACATCTGCTCTCTGTAAGGGTGCTTTTGCACCCAAGTCTGCTTTCTCTATCAGTTCTTCTGCAACCCAGTCTCCAAACTTTGCTCTCTGTAACAGTTCTTCACACCCCAGACTCCAACTTCTGCTCTCTGCAACGGTCCTTCTTCACCCCAGTATCTAACTTCTGCTCTCTGCAACATTTCTTTTGCACCCAAGTCTTCATCTGTGCTCTCTTTAACTGTCTTTCGGCACCCCAGTCTCCAAACTCTTTTTTCTGCATTACTCCTTCTGAACCCCAGTCTCCAAACTCAGCTCTCTCGAACAGTCCTTGGGTACCGCAGTCTCCAAACTCTGCTTTGTGTAAAGGTCCTTCTGCACCCCAGTCTCCACACTCTGCTTTCTGTATCAGTTCTTCTGCACCCCAGTCTTCAAACTCTGCTCTCTGTAACAGTCCTTCTGCACCTCAGTTACCAACCTCTGCTCTCTGTAAAAGTCCTTCTGAACCCCAGTCTCAATCCTCTGCTCTCTGCAAAAGTCCTTCTACACCCCAGTCTCAAACCTGTACTATCTGCAATGAACTTTCTGCACCCTAGTCTCCAACGTCTGCTCTATGCAACAGTTATTCTGCACCCTATTCTTCATCCTCTGCTCTCTGTAAGAATCCTTCTGCACCCGAGTCTCCAACCTCTCCTCTCTGTAAAAGTCCTTCTGTACTGCAGTCTCCAAAATCTGCTCTCTGCAACAGCCCTTCTGCACCCAAGTCTGCAACCTCTGCTCTCTGCAACATTTCTTCTTATCCCCAGTCTCCAACCTGTGCTCTTTGTAACTGTCCTTCTGCACCCCAGTCTTCAACCTCTGCTCTCTGTAGCGATCCTTCTGCACTCTCCAACCTCGGCTCTCTGCAAGGATCCTTCAGCACCTCTGTCTCAAACCTCTTTTCTCTGCTTTGATACTTCTACACACCAGTCTCCAAGCTCTGCTCTCTGTAACAGTCCTTCTGAACATCAGTGTCAAAACTCTGCTCTCTGTAACAATTCTTCTGCATCTCAGTCTCCAACATCTGCTCTCTATAACAGTTCTTCTGGACACCAATCTACAAACTCTGCTCTCTGTAACACTCCTTCTGCACACCAGTCTCCATCCTCTTCTCTCTGTAACACTCTTTCTGCACCCCAGTCTCCATCCTCTGCTCTCTGTAAGAATCCTTCTGAACCCCAGTCTCCAAACGCTCTTCTCAGTAACAGTCCTTCTGAACCTCAGTCTCCAATATCTGCTCTCTAAAATGATCCTTCAGCACCTCAGTCTCTAACTGCTGCTCTCTGTAACCGGCCTTCTGAACCCCCTTCTCCAACATATGCTCTCCGGATCAGTCCTTTTGCACACCACTATCCTACCTCTGCTCTCTGTAACAATCCTTCTGCACCTGAATCTCAAACATCGGCTCTCTGAAACTGTTTGTCTGAACCCCAGTCTCCAAATTCTGTTCTCTGCATCAGTCTTTCTGCACCCCAGTATCCAACCTCTGCTCTCTGTAACAGTCCTTCTGTAACGCAGTCTCAAAACTCTGCTCTCTGTAACGGTCCTTCTGCACCCCAGTCTTCAACGTCAGCTTTCTGTATCAGTTCCTCTGCACCCCAGTCTTCAACCTCTGCTCTCAGAAACAGTTCTTCTTCACCCCAGTCTCCAAACTCGGCTCTCAGTAACAGTCCTTCTGCACCCCAGTCTCAAACTTCTGCTTCTGCACCCCAGTCTCCATCTGTGCTCTCCGTAACTGTCCTTCTGCACCCCAGTCTGCAAACTCTGCTCTCTGTAACGATCATTCTGCACCACAGTCTGAAACCTCTGCTCTCAGCAATGATCATTTTGCCCCTCAGTCTCCAACCTCTGCTCTCTGCATGATCCTTCTGAACCCCAGTCTCCAACCTCTGCTCTCTGTAAGAGTCCTTCTGCACTTCAGTCTCCATCCTCTGCTCTCTGTAACAATCCTTCTGCACCTCAGTCTCCAAACTCTGCTATCTGTAAAAATCCTTCTGCACACCAGTCTCCAAACTCTGCTCTCTGTAACAGGTCTTTGCACCACAGTCTCCAAACTCTACTCTCTGTAACAGGCCTAATGCACCCCAGTCTCCAAACTCTTGTCTTTTCAATGAACCATCTGCACCTCAGTATCCAACCACTGTTCCCTGCAACAGTCCTTCTGCACCCTAGTCTTTAAACTCTGCTCTCTGCAACAGTCCTTCTGCACCCCAGTCTCCAACCTCTGCTCTCTGTAGATCCTTTTTCACACCAATCTCCAAACTTTGCTCTCTATAACAGTCCTTCTGCACCTCAGTCTCCAACCTCTTCTCTCTGATACGATCCTACTGCACCCCAGTATCCAAACTCTGTTCTCTGCAACAGTCCTTCTGCACCCCAGGCTCCAAACTCTGTTCTCTATAACAGTTCTTCTGTACCGCAGTCTTCAAACTCTGATGTCTGTAACGGTCATTCTGCTACCCAGTCTCCAAACTCTTCTTTCAATCTCAGTTATTCTGCACCCCAGTCTCCAACCTCTGCTCTCTGCAACAGTCCTTCTGCACCCCAGTCTTCAAGCTCTGTTCTCTGTAACAGTTCTTCTGCACCCCAGTCTCCAAATTCTGCTCTATGTAATAGGCCTTTTGCACCACAGACTTAAACCTCTTCTCTCTTTAACAGGCCTTCTTCACCCCACTCTCCGACCTGTGCTCTCTCTTAGGATTCTTCTGCACCCCAGTCTCATAACTCTGGTCTCTGTAACAGTCTCTGCACCCCAGAATCCAACATCTGCTCTCTGCTACATTCCTTCTGCACCTCAGTCTGAAAACTCTGCTCTCTGCAACAATCCTTCTGCACCCCAGTTTCAAACCTTTCCTCTCTGGAACAGAACTTCTGAATCAAAATGCTCTCTGTAAGATCCTTCTGAAACCCAGTCTCAAAACATTGCTATCTGTAACAGTTTGCTAAACACCAATCTCCAAACTCTGCTCTCTGAAAGAATCCTTCTGCACCCAAGTCTTCAACCTATCTTCTCTGTAACAGTCCTTCTGCACCTAAGTCTCCAACCTCTGCTCACTGTAACGATGCTTCACCACACCAGTCTCCAACTTCTGCTCTCTGTAACACTCCTTCTGCACCCCAGTCTCCAACATATGCTTTCTGAAACGGTCCTTCTGCACCCCAGTCTCCAAATTCTGTTCTCTAACACTCCTTCTGAACCTCAGACTCCAACCTCTGCTCTCTGTATCAGTCCTTCTAAGCCTCAGTCTGAAACCTCTGATCTCTGCAACGATCCTTCTGGACCCCAGTCTTCAAACTGTGTTATCTGTGACAATCCTTCTGGACAGAAGTCTCCATCCTTCTCTATTACAGGTCTTCTGCACCCCAGTCTCCAAACTCTGCACTTTGTAACAATCCTTCTGCACCCCAGTCTCCAACCTCTGCTTACTGTATCAGTCCATCTGCACCACAATTTCCATCTTCTGCTCTTTTAATAGTCTTCCTGAATCTCAGTCTAATAACTCTGCTCTCTGTAACAGACCTTCTGCACCCCAGTCTCCAACATATGCTCTCTGCAACAGTACTTCTGCACCAAATCTCCAAACTCTGCCTCTGTAACCCAGTCTCCAAACTCTGCTCTCTGCAACAGTCCTCCTGCACCCCAATCTCCAACCTGTGCTCTCCACAACAGTCATTTTAAAGTCCAGTCTTTGCTCTCTGCAGCAGTTCCTCTGCAACCCAGTCTTCAACCTCTGCTCTCTGCAAAGGTCCTTCTGCACCTCAGTCTCCAAAAACTACTCTCTGTAAATGTACTTCTGAACCCCTTCTCCAAACTCTCCTCTCCGTAACAATCCTTCTGCACCCCAGTCGCCAAACTCTGCTCTTCGCAGCAGTCCTTCTGCACCCCAGTCTCCAAAATGTTCTCTCTGCAAAAGTCTTTCTGCACCTCAGTCTGAAAACTCTGTTCTCTACAACGATCTTTCTGCACCCCAGTCTCCAACCTCTGCTCTTTGTAACAGTCCTGCTGCACATGGTTCTACAACTCTGTTCTCTGTACGATTCTTGTCCAACCTTGTCTAAAAACTCTGCTCTCTGTAGAAGTTCTACTGCACCCCAGTCTCCAAACTCTGCTCTCTGCAATGATCCTTCTGCACAGAGTCTCAAAACTCTACTCTCTATAACAGTCCTACTGCACCCCAGTCTCAAAACTCTGCTGTCTGCAACGATCTTTCTGTACACCAGTTTCCAACGTCTGCTCTCTGAAACAGTCTTTCTGCACCCCAGTCTCCAACCTCTGCTCTCTGCAACGATCCCTCTGCACCCTAGTTTAAAAATTCTGCTCTCTACAACAATCCTTTGCACCCTAGTTTCCAACCTCTGCTCTCTGCAAAAGTCCTTCTGCACCCCAGTCTCCAACATCTGCTCCCTGCAAGTCTTTCTGCACCTCAGTTTGACAACTCTGCTCTCTGCAACAATCATTTTGCACCCCAGTCTCTTACCTTTGTTCTCTAAAACAGTTATTCTGCACCCCAGTATCCAACCTCTACTCTCTGTAACAGTCCTTCTGTATGGCAGTCTCCAAACTTTGTTCTTTGTTAGGGTACTTATGCACCCCAGTATCCAACCTCTGCTTTCTGTATCCTTTGTTTTCCACCACAGTCTTTAAATTCTGCCCGCTGTAACAGTCCTTCCGCAACTCAGTCTGCAAACTCTGCTCTCTGCAACTGTACTTTTACACTCCAGTATTTATCCTCTGCTCTCTCCAACAGTCCTTTTGCAACACAGACTCAAAAATCTGCTCTCTAGAACAATTCTAAACAGTTCTTCTCCACCCCAGTCCTTCTGTACTGCAGTCTCCAAAATCTGCTCTTTGTAAGATCCTTCTGCAACCCAGTCTGTAAACTCTGCCCTCTGTAACAGACTTTCTGCACTCCTTCTCATACCTCTGTTTCTTTAACAGTCCTCGTGTAGTGCAGTCTCCAAAAAATGCTCTCTGTAACAGTCCTTCTGCACCCCAGTCTCCAACCTCTGCTCTCGGTAACAGTCCTTCTTCACCTCAGTCTCCAAACTCTGCTCTCTGCCACAGTCCTCTTGCACCAAAGTCTCAAACCTCTACTCCCTGCAACACTCCTTCTGCACCCCATTCTCTAAACTCTGCTCTCTGTAACAGTCCTTCTGTACCGCAGTCTCAAAACTCTGCTCTCTGTAATGGTCCTTCTGAACCCTAGTCTCCAACGTCAGGTTTCTTTATCAGTTCTTCTGCACCCCAGTCTCCAAACTCTGCTCTCAATAACAGTCCTCCTGCACCCCAGTCTCCAACTTCTGCTCTCTGCAACATTTCTTCTGCACCACAGTCTCCATCTGTGCTCTCTGTAACTGTCCTTCTGAACCCCAGTCTCCACCCACTGATCTCCGTAACAATCCTTCTGGACCTCCATCTCCAAACTCTGCTCTCTGTACCAGTCCTTCTGTACTGCAGTCTCAAAACTCTGCTCTCTGTAATAGTCTTTCTGAACCCCAGACTCTAACGTCAGCTTTCTCTATCAGTTCTGCTGCACCCCAGTCTCCAAACTCTGCTTTCTGTAACAGTCCTTCTGCAACTCAGTCTCCAAACTCTGCTCTCTGCTACAGTCCTTCTGCACCTCAGTCTTAAAACTATGTTCTTTGCAACGATCCTTCTGCAACCCTGTCTGCAAACCCTGCTTTCTGTAACAGTCCTTCTTCACCCAAGTCTCCAACCTCTGCTCTTTATAACAGGCCTTTTGCACGCCATTCTCCAACCTCTGCTCTCTGTAAAAGTGCTTTTGCACCTCAGTCTAAAAACTCTGTTTTCTGCAACAGTCCTTCTGCACCCCAGTCTCCAACATCTGCACTCTGCAACAGTTCTTCTGCAGCAAATCTCCAATGTCTGCCTCTGTAACATTCGTACTTTAACCCAGTCTCCAAACTCTGCTTCATGCAACAGTCCTTCTGCACCCCATTCTCCAACCTGTGTTCTCCACTACAGTCCTTCTACACCTTAGTGTCCAGCCTCTGCTCTCTTCAACAGTCCCTCTGCAACCCAGTCTCCAACCTCTGCTCTCTGTAACAATCCTTCTGCACCTCAGTCGTCAACCTCTGCTCTCTACAATGGTCCTTCTGCACCTCAGTCTCCAAAAACTACTCTCTGTAAATGTACTTCTGAATCCATTCTCCAAACTCTGCTCTTTGTAATAGGCCTTCTGCACCCCAGTCTCCAACCTCTGTTCTCTATAACAATCCTTCTGCACTGCAGTCTCAAAATTTTGCTCTCTACAACGATCCTTCTGCACCCCAGTCCCCAAACTCTGCTCTTTGCAACAGTCCTTCGGCACCCCAGTCTCCAACATTTGCTCTCTGCAAAAGTCCTTCTGCACCTCAGTCTGAAAACTCTGTTCACTACAACGATCCTTCTGCACCCTAGTCTCCAACCACTGCTCTCTGTAACAGTCCTGCTGCACATCGGTCTACAACTCTGCTCTCTGTATGATCCTTGTGCAACCTTGTCTGAAAACTCAGCTATCTATAGGAGTCCTAATGCACCCTAGTCTCCAACCTCTGCTCTCTGCAACGATCCTTCTGCACCTCATTCTCGAAACTCTACTCTCTGTAACAGTCCTTCTGCACCCCAGTCTCAAATATCTGCTGTTTGCAACGATCTTTCTGTACACCAGTTTCCAACATCTGCTCTCTGCAACAGTCCTTCTGCACCCCAGGCTCCAAACTCTGCTCTCTGCAACAATCCCTGTGCACTCCAGTATCCAATATCTGCTCTATGCAACAGTCCTTCTGCACCCCTGTCTCAAACCTCTGCTCTCTGCAACAGTCCTTCTGCACCTCAGTCTGAAAATGCTGTTCTCTGCAGTGATCCTTCGGCACCACAGTCTCCAAACTCTGCTCTCAGTAATACTCCTGTTGCACTTCAGTCTTGAAACTCTGCTCTCTGTAAGATCCTTCTGCAACCCTGTCTCCAAACTCTGCTCTATGTAACAGTCCTTCTGCACCCCAGTGTCCAACCTCTGCTCTTTGCAAGAGTCCTTCTAAAACCCAGTCTCCAAACTCTGCTTTCTGGAACAGTCCTTCTGCACCCCAGTCTCCAACTTTTGTTCACTTTAACAATCATTCTTCACCTCAGTTACCAAACTCTGATCTCTGCAATGGTCCTTCTGTACCACAGTCTCCAACCTCTGCTCTCTGTAACAATTCCTCTGAACCCCAGTCTAAAAACTCTGCTCTCTACAACAATCTTTTTGCACCCCAGTTTTCAAACTCTGCTCTCTACATAAGTTCTTTTGCACCCTAGTCTCAAACATCTGCTCCCTGCAACAGTCTTTCTGCACCTCTCTCTGACAACTCTGCTCTCTGCAACGATCATTTTGCACCCCAGTCTTCAAACTCTGCTTTATGTAACAGTCTTTCGGCACCTCAGTCTCCAAACTCTTCTTTCTGTAAGATCCTTCTGAACCCCAGTTTCCAAACTCTGCTGTCTGTAATATTCCTTCTGCTCCCCAGTCTCCAACCTCTGCTCTGTGAAACAGTCCTTCTGCTCCACAATCTCCAAACTCTGCTCTCAGTAACAGTTCTTCTGTCCCGCAGTCTCCAACCACTTCTTTCTGTAATGGTTTTTCTGCACCCCAGTCTCCAAACTTTTATCTCTGTAACAATCCTTCTTGACACCAGTCTCCAACCTCTGCTGTCTTCAACGATCCTTTTGCACCCCAGTCTTTAACCTCTGCTCTCTGCAAAAGTCCTTCTGTACCCCAGTCTCCAACATCTGCTCTCAGCAACAGTCCTTCTGAACCTAAGTCTGAAAACTCTGCTCTCTGCAACGATCCTTGTGCACCCCAGTCTCCCAACTCTGCTTTTTGTTACAGTCCTACTGCACCTCAGTCTCCAAAATCTACTCTCTGTAACAGTCCTTCTGCTCCCCAGTCTCCAACCTGTGCTCTCTGTAACAGTCCATCTGCTCCCCAGTCTCCAACCTCTACTCTCTGTAACAGTCCTTCTGTACCTCAGTCTCCAACATCTGCTCTCTCTGAGATCCTTCTGCAACCCAGTCTGTAAACTCTGCCCTCTGTAACAGTCCTTCTGCACCCCTACTCCAACCTCTGTTCTCTGTAACATTCCTTTTGGACGCTGGTCTCAAACCTCTGCTCGCTACAACGATCCTTCTGCACTGCAGTCTCCATCCTCTGCTCTCTACAACAGTCCTTCTGCACCCCAGTCTTCAATATCTGCTCTCTGCAACAGTCATTCTGCACCCCAGTCTCAAACCTCTGTTCTCTGTAACAGTCCTGCTGTACCACAGTCTCTAAGCTCTGCTCTCTGTAAGATCCTTCTGCAACACTGTCTCCAAACTCTGCTGTCTGTAACAGTCCTTCTGCACCCCAGTCTCCAACATCTGCTCTCTGTAACAGGAATTTTGCACCCCATTCTCCAACCTCTGCTCTCTGCAACAGTTCTTCTGCACCCGATTCTCCAAGCTCTGCTTTCTGTGTCAGTCCATCTGCACCCTAATCTCCAACCTCTGCTCTCTGTAACAGTACTTCTGCATCTCATTCTACAAACTCTGCTCTCTGCAACAGTCCTTCTGAAACCCAGTCTCCAACATCTGCTCTCCGCAAAAGTCCTTCTGCACCAAATTCTCAAACCTCTGCCTCTGTTACAGTCCTACTGCAACACAGTCTTCAACCCGTACTCTCTGCAACAGTCCTTCTTTACCCAAATCTCAAACCTGTGCTCTCCGCAACAGTCCTTCTACACCCCATGTCCAGCCTCTTCTCTCTGCAGCAGTCCCTCTGAGACCAAGTCTCCAACGTCTGCTCACTGTAACAATCCTTCTGCACCTCAGACTCCAACCTCTGCTCTCTGCAATGGTCCTTCTGCACCTCGGGTTCTACTCTATGGAAAAGTACTTCTGCACCATTTCTCCAAACTCTGCTCTCCGTAACAGGCCTTCTGTACTCCAGTCTCCGACCTCTGTTCTCTGTAACGATCCTTCTGCACCCCAGTCTCCAACCTCTGCTCTCTTTACCAGTTCTTCAGCACCCCAGGCTTCAAACTCTGCTCTCTGTAACAGTATTTCTGCACCTCAGTCTCCAACCTTGCTCTCTGCAACAGTCCTTCTGCACTCCAGTCTCCAACCTCTGCTCTCTGCAACAGTCCTTCTGCACCCCAGTCTCCAACATGTGCTCTCTGCAAAAGTCTTTTTGCACCTCAGTCTGAAAACTCTGTTCTCTGCAACGATCTTTCTGCACCATAGTCACCAACCTCTGCTCTCTGTAACAGTCCTGCTGCACCTTGGTCCACAACCTCTGCTCTATGTAATATCCTTCTGCACCACAGTTTGAAAACTCTGCTCCCAGTAACATTCCATCTCTACCCAAGTCTACAACCTGTGCTTTCTGCAACGGTACTGCTGCACATGAGTCTCCAACCTCTGTTCTCAGTAACAGTCCTTCTTCTCCCCATCTCCAACCTCTTCTCTATAACAATCTTTCTGCACCTCAGTCTCCAAACTCTGCTCTCTGCAGCAGTACTTCTGCACCCCTGTCTCCAAACTCTGCTCTCTGTAAGATCCTTCTGCACCCTAGTCTCCAAACTCTGCTCTCTTTAACAATCCTTCTGCACCTAAATCTACAACATGTGCTCTCTGCAACAGTCCTTCTACACCCGATTCTCTAAAGTCTGTTCTCTGCAACAGTCCTTCTGAACCACAGTTTCCAACATCTGCTCTCTGAAACAGTCCTTCTGTACCCTAGTCTCCAACGTATGCTCACTTTAAAAGTTCTTCTGTACTGCAGTCTCCAAACTCTGCTCTCTCTAAAGGTCCTTCTGCACCTTCTGCACCTCTGATCTCTGTATCAGTACTTCTGCACCCCAGTCTCTAACCTCTGCTCTCTGTAACATTCCCTCTGCACCTCAGTCTCCAAACTCGGCTCTCTGCAACAGTTATTCTGCACCCCAGTCTCTAACCTCTTCTCTCTGCAACAGTTCTTCTGCACCCCAGTCTCCAATATCTGCACTCTGAAATAGTCCTTCTCAACCCCAGTCTCCAACCTCTGCTCTCTGTAACAGGCCTCCTGTACTGCGGTCTTTAAAGTCTGCTCTCTGTAATTTTGCTTCTTCACCACAGTCTCCAACCTCTTCTTTCTCTATCAGTCCTTCTGCACCCCAGACTCCAACCAGTGATCTCTGTAACAGTCCTTCTGCAACTCAGTCTCCAAACTCTGCTCTCTGCAACATTTCTTCTGCACCCAAGTCACCAAACTCTGTTCCCTCGAAAAGTCCTTCTACACCACAGTCTCAAACCTCTGCTATCTGCATCAGTCCTTCTGCACTCCAGTCTCCAAAATTTGCTCTATGTAACAATCCTTCTGCACCTCAGTCTCCAACCTCTACTCTCTGTAACAGTCGTTCTGCACCTCAGTCTCCAACCTCTGCTCTGTGTAAGATCTTATTCAACCAGTCTCCAAACTCTTCCCTGTGTAACAGTACCTTCTGCACCCTATCTCCAAACCTTTCTCTTTGTAACAAGCATTCTGCACCCCAGTCTCCAACCTCTGTTCTCTGTACCAGTCCTTCTGCACCCCAGTCTCAAACCTCTGCTCTCTAAAACGATCCTTTTTCACCCCAGTCTCCAACGTCTGCTCTTTGAAACAGTCCTTCTGCATCCAAGTCTCCAAAAACTGCTCTCTGCAACAGTCCTTCTGCACCTCAGTCTGAAAATTCTGTGCTCTGAAATGATCCTTATGCACTCCAGTCTTTAAACACTGCTCTCTATAACAGTCTTTCTGCTTCCGAGTCTCAAACCTCTGCTCTCTGTAACAGGACCTTCGCAAGTCAGTCTCCAACGTCTGCTGTCTGCAACAGTCCTTCTGCACCCCAGTCTCCAAACTATGCTCTCTGCAACAGTCCTTCTTCACCCCAGTCTCTAACATCTGCTCCCTGAAACAGTTCTTCTGCACCTCAGCCTGAAAACTCTGCTCTCTGCAACGACATTTTTGCACCCCAGTCTCCTAACTCTGCTCTCTGTAACAGTCCTTCTACACCTCAGTCTCCCAAATCTGCTATCTGTAAGATCCTTCTGACACCCAGTCTTTAAACTCTGCACTCTGTAACAGTCCTTTTGCACCCCAGTTTCAAAACTCTGCTCTCTGTAACAGTCCTTCTGCACCCCAGTCTCCAACCTCTGCTCACTGCAATGATCCCACTGCACCCCAGTCTACAACCTCTAATCTCTACAAGAGTCCTTCTGCACCTCAGTCTCCAACTTCTGCTCTCTGTAAGATCCTTCTTCATCCCTGTCTCCAAACTCTGTGCCTTTCAACCATCCTTCTGCACACCAGTCTCCAAACTCTACTCTATGTAACAGGACTTCTGCATCTCAGTCTCCAATCACTGCTCTCTGCAACAGTCCTTCTGCACCACAGTCTCCAAACTCTGATCTCTGTTAGATCTTTCTGCACTCAAGATTCTAAACTCTGTTCTCTGTAACATTCCTTCTCTTTCCCAGTCTTTATCCTCTGCTTTGTGCAAGTGTCCTGCGGCACCTCTGCAACAGTCTTTTTGCTCCCAGTCTCCAACATCTGCTCTCTGCAACAGTCATTCTGAACCCCAGTCTCCATCATCTGCTCTCTGTAACAGTCCTTCTGTACTGCAGTTTCCAAACTCTTCTCTGTTACGGTCCTTATGCACCCCACTCTCCAACCTCTGCTTTCTCTATCAGTTCTTCTGCACTCACCTCTCCAACCTCTGCTCTCTGTAATAGTTTTTCTGCACCTCAGTCTCCAACGTCTGCTCTCTGCAACAGTCCTTCGGCACCCCAGTCTCCAACCTCTGCTCTCTGTTACAGTCCTTCTGTACTACAATCTCCAACTTCTTCTCTCTTTAATGGTCCTTCTGGACCATAGTCTCCAAACTCTGCTTTCTGTATCAGTCCTTCTGCACCCTGGTCTCTAAACTCTGCTTTCTGTAACAGTCCTTGTGCAACTCAAACTACAATTTCTGCTCTCTGCAACAGTCCTTCTGCGCTCTAATCTCCAAACTCTACTCTCTGTAACAGCCCATCTGCACTTCAGTGTCCAAACTCTGCTCTCTGTAAGATCCTTCTGAAACCCAGTCTCCAACATCTGCTTTCTGCAATGGACCTTCTGCACTCCAGCCTTTAACCCCTGTTTTCTACAACAGTTATTCTGCACCCCAGTCTCCAACCTCTGCTCACTGTAACAGTCCTTCTGTACCGCAGTCTTCAACCTCTGTTCTCTGTAAGGGTCCTTCTTCAGCCCAGTCTCCAACCATTGCTTTCTGTATCAGTCCTTTTGCACCACATTCTCCAAACTCTGCTCTCTGTAACAGTTCTTCTGCACCTCAGTCTGCAACCTCTGCTCTCTGCAATAGTCCTTCTGCATCCCAGTTTCTAACCTCTGCTCTCTGCAACAGTCCTTCTTCACCACAGTCACCAAACACTGCTTTCTGTATCAGTCCTTCTGCACCCCAGTCTCCAACCTCTGCTCTCTGCAATAGTCCTTCTGCACCACAGTCACCAAGCTCTGCTCTCCGTATCAGTCCTTCTCCACCCGAGTCTCCAACCTTTGCTTTCTGTATCAGTCCATCTGCACTCCAGTCTCCAACCTGTGCTCTGTGTAACTGTCCCTCTACACCTTACTCTCAAACCTCTGATCTCTGTTACAGTCCTTATAGACCCCAGTCTCCAAACTCTGCTCTCTGTAACAATCCTCTGCACCTCAGTCTCCAACCTCTGGTCTCTGCAACGGTTCTTCTGCACCTGAGTCTCCAACCTCTACTCTCTGTAACTGTGCTTGTACACCTCAGTCTCCAACATTTGCTCTATGTAAGATTCTCCTGCAACCAAGTCTCCAAACTCTACTCTCTGTGACAGTTCTTCTGCACCTCACTCTCCAAATTCTGCTCTCTTTAAAAGACCTTCTGCACCCCAGTCTCCAACCTCTGCTCTCTGTATCAGTCCTTCTGCACCCCAGTCTCCATTTTCTGCTCTCTTCAACGATCCCTCTGCACACCAGTCTCCAAACTCTGCTCGCTGCAACAGTCTTTGTACACCCCATTCTCCAACATCTGCTCTCTGAAACAGTTCTTCTGTACCTCAGTCTGAAAACTCTGCTCTCTGCAATAATCCTTCTGTACCCGAGTCTCCAACCTCTGCTCTCTGTAACAGTTATTCTGTACCTCAGTCTTTAACTTCTGCTCTGTATCAGTCCTGCACCCCTGTCTCCCATATCTGCTCTCTGTATCAGTCCTGCACCCCTGTCTCCCATATCTGCTCTATGTAACAGTCGTTCTTCACCTCAGTCTTCAACCTCCGCTCTGTGTAACAATCCTTCTTTACCCCAGTGTCCAAACTCTGTTCTCTGCAATGATCCTTCTGAATCCGAGTCTCTAACATCTCCTCTCTGTAACAGTCCTTCTGCACCCAAGTCTCCAACATCTGATCTCTGCAACAGTTTTTTTGTACCTGAGTCTTGAAACTCTGCTGTCTCCAACGATCCTTCTGCACCCCAGTCTCAAAACTTTGCTCTCTGTAACAGGCCTTCTGCACCCCAGTCTCCAAACTCTGCTCTCTTTATCAGTCCTTCTGCACCCCACTCGCAAACCTCTGCTCTTTGTTTCAGTACTTCTGTATCACAGTCTCCTACATCTGCACTCTGCAACAGTTCTTCAGCACCCCAGATTCCAATTTCTGGTTTCTGCAACAGTCCTTCTACACCCCAGTCTCCAACCTCTGGTATCTGCAACAGTCCTTCTGCACCCCAGTCTCCAAACTCTGCTCTCTGTAACAATCTTTGTGTTCCTCAGTCTCCAACCTCTACTGTCTTTTACGCTCTCTCTGCACCTCACTCTCCAACATCTGCTCTCTGTAAGTTTCTTCTGCAACCCAGTCTCCAAACTCTGCCCTCTGTAACAGTCCTTCTGCACGCCTTCTCCATCTCTGCTCTCCGTAACAGGCCTTCTGCACCCCAGTCTCCAAAGTCTGTTCTCTATAACAATCCTTCTGCACCCCAGTCTCCAATCTCTTCTCTCTGTAACAGTCCTGCTGCACCTCTGTCTACAAACTCTGCTCTCTGTAACATCCTTCAGCAACCTTTGTAAAAACTCTTCTCTCTGAAACAGTCCTTCTGCACCTCAGTCTCCAAACTCTTTTCTTTGCAACACTCTTTCTCCAACCCATTCGACAAACTCTACTCTCTGTAACAGTCCTTCTGTACCGCAGTCTCCAAACACTTCTCTCTGTAATGGTCCTTCTGCACCCCAGTCTCCAAACTCTGCTTTCTGTATCATTCCTTCTGCATGCCAGTCTACAACCTCTGCTCTCTGTAACAGTCTTTCTGCAAATCATATCCAAACTCTGCTATCTGCAACAGTCCTTATGCACCCCAGTCTACAAACTCTGGTGTCTGCAAAATTCCTTCTACACCCCAGTCTGCAACGTGTGCTCTTTGTAACAGTGCTTCTGCATCCCAACTCCAACTCTGCTCTCTGCAATGATGCTTCTGTACCTCAGTCTTAAACCTCTGCTCTCTGCAACAGTCCTTCTGCACTCCAGTCTCCAAACTCTGTTCTCTGTAACAGTCTTTCTCCACCTCAGTCTTCAACCTCTGCTCTCTGAAGGAGTCCTTCTGCACCCCAGTCTCCAACATCTGCTCTCTAAACAGTTCTTCTGCACCCCAGTCTTCAACATCTGCTCTCTGCAACAGTCCTTCTGCACCTTAGTGTCCAAACTCTTCTCTCTGCAACCATCCTTCTTAACCCCAGTCTCCAACGTCTGCTCTCTGAAATATCCTTCTGACCCCAGTTACCAAACTCTGCTCTCTGTAATATTCATTCTCCACGCCTGTCTCCAAACTCTGCTTTCTGCAACGGTCGTTCTGCACCCCAGTCTCAAACCTCTGTACTATGCAACACTCCTTCTGCTCCCCAGTCTCCAAACTCTGCTCTCTGTAAAGGTTCTTTTGCAAGCCAGTCTCTAAACTCTGCTTTCTTTGTCCGTCTTTCTGTGCCTCAGTCTCCAACCTCTGCTCTCTGCAATAGTCCTAATGCATCGCATTCTTCATCTTCTGCTCTCTGCAACAGTCCTTCTGAACAACAGTTTCCAAAATCTGCTCTCTGAAAAAGTTTTTGGGTACTCTAGTCCCCAACCTCTTCTTTCTGCAACAGTCCTTCTGTACTGCAGTCTCCAAATTCTACCCTCTAGGTCTTTATGCTTTTACACCAGTCTATACTTAGTCTTTAGCAATCCATTAACTATTTTTTATTTGAGTTTTTTTTTATAAATAAACTCTGATGTATCTAGTGGGTTCTTCCATAGTTAAAAAAAAAAATGCCTGGATTATTTTGGTTGCTTATCTCCCAAGACTTCGGTTAGTTGTTTGCCTTATAATCTTCATCCCTAATAAAGTCAAGGAAAGTCATTAATTTGCATTTTCTTCTGCTCTTTTTGGTTATTATAATGATGAAAACAACATGCTTTCTAGCTATTTCGATAGATACTCAAGGTGAAACTTGAAGTCTATACACTTACTTTTCAAAAATATTTAGTAATTTCTAATTTAGTTAAATATGTAGTTATTCTATTCAAAACCATCCTATTCCTAGCATATTTCCATGGAAATTAATGCACAGTTCACAAAAATTCTTGTGGAAAAATTCATAATAACTCAAACAAATATTCTGCCTTCAAAAGAAGGACAGAAGACAAATCACGGTTTATCATGCAATGGAATAATGCAGTTACTTTAGAAACACAAATACTGAAACATTAATAACATTGAAAAATCTAAAATAAAAATTTTTCTGGGTGAAAGAAGCCAGATAATAAATAATATATACTGTATATTTCCTTTAAAAAAAGTTCAAAAATTAGCAAAACAGCTATAATGGTCAAGTAATAATGGTGGTCTTTTTTTTTTTTGGAGCTCAGGTGTGATATCAGTTGAAGCATGAAGAAATTTTCTAAAGTGATGGAAATGTTTTATATCCTGATTTTTGGTAGTTCATATATATGTAAAATATTATAAACCTGTCCACTTTAGATCTGTGCATTCTTTGAGTAAAAATTATAGTTCAATTTTTTAAAATATCCTAATTTTAAAAATAAGTAATTAATGGGGAAGAGTGGTAACTGCCTGTGATCCCAGGTACTTGGGAGACTAAGGCATGAGGATCATAAATTTGAAACTCTGCAAGGCCCCCCACAACAAATAATTGAACGGGCTGGAGATATAGCTTCATGGTAGAGTGCCACTGGGTTCAATCCCCAGTACTGCAGTAAGTAAGTAAGTAAGTAAGTAAGTAAGTAAGTAAATTGATAAATAGAAGTGAAAGCATTTTTTCAAGAAGATTTTTAACTCAGGATTGGTTGGAACCACATCTAAATATTTTTTTAGGTCTCTAAGAGGTTAAGTATTTTCTCCCATTTTTTGAATTTCTCTCCTTTTTTTTTTTTACCAGAGTGATAGTCCAGGACATATCACATTTTACAAATGACATCAGTTGTTTCCTGATCACGATCTGTTTGAAGCAGTGAATGTGATTGGTGGGTGCATTCGGTCTGTATCACAGATACAAAGCCTTGCTCACCATAATGCATGGGCATGTGCATGTGTGTGTGTGTGTGTGTGTGTGTGTGTGTGTGTGGGTGGGTGGGTGTTATTGGTTGTGGGATTTGTCTTGACTGAGAACACTGTCTTATACTTAGTGGGATGGCAAGTTGGCATCTCAGGCTACATTGATGGCAGAAATCTCAAAGAATATAGCAGGAATCTACCATCTAAGGCTCAGCAAGCTCAGAACACTTGGTTATCCTAATTGCTATAAATGGAAAGACCCTCACTATTGAGCTTCTCTGAGAGCTGCATCACACTGGGGCGGGAGAAGGAGCCAATTTCCATAGAGATGTACCCTGTTTCTATGGAGACTCCAGCTAGGCTTCAAGGGGCTGGTGGGATAATACCAGTGGATGCTGCAAATCCCTGGGTCATTCTGAGGAGCCTGCTACTTCAGGGGAGGTGGCAGGGTATCAGCCTATGGGGCCGGGACTAGGCTCTGTGAAGTTGTATCAGGCCTGATTTCTAAGCAAGGTACTTGGCAATAGAAACCTAGAAAAACGTCCCACCCCCCACGATGCCATGGGCCACCAGAGAGCCCAGGTGTGTCTCTGGAAGCCAGGCTTAGGTATGAGCATAGACATCAATAATTACAGAGTATTAACAATAGGGGACCAGAAATCTCTTTCAGGTGAGTGCAGATTGAAAACAGGGATATCTGGAGGTAGATAGACTGGGTTTTAGAAAATCATCAGATCTCTAGGTCTAGAACACGCAGATAGACCCACTCATGGAATTGTGCCGGTGAGTCCAAGGAACAGGGGTCGATAACTGTGAAATCTGGTTCTTCAGGTTTTAGACACACCTGTGTAGTTCAAAAGAGTGACCTTAGTGCTAAAACAAGATCAAAATGAAGTGGTCTGTATCTGAAGACGTGCTGTGTTGAAGGTGGGAGAAAATCTCTGAAGCCCTCATGGAGAAGGATATGGAGAACTTTAAAGTCCTAGTTGAAGAGGACACAGTAAAGACAACAAATCAGTTTGGGCAGGCTGGCCAGCTGTTGGGATCACTCATGAAAATAGGAATATGTGAGTAATAGTAGAGGTAGAGGAGGCTTTGGTGGATTTGATTTGAGTAATGTTGAATGTGAGTTATCTGTAGGATAGTCACGTGGAAATGCCCTTCACTGACAGCCTAGAACTGCAGGTGTGGATTTGGGAGTCATTTTCTTGAAGGCAACTGTTACAGATAAGGGTGAATATGAAATTCCCCAGGAGAATAGAGAAAGTAGAGAAGGAAATAGAGAAAGTAGGGATTCTTGTGATACTTGGTGTTCACGAAAATTGTAGTAAAAGTTTATCCAGAAATGACTAAAAACACCACACTATATAGTTCAGTTGTAGGTATCGCATTCTTTAAATAATTTTCCTAAACAAGAGGTTACCTTATTAGCATTGATTTACAATAAATCAACTTTGAAATGGAGCTGGAAGCTACATGTACTTGACATTTCTTACGTTGTCTGTTTTCTCTATCAACTATCTGAATGAACTTCAAGTCATTTAGAAATCAGTGACATGTACTTTCTTTTGCCTCCCTGTATCAAAATTACCAATATGACAATCTCTTTTATATGTAGATATCTAGATGTTTTCAGAAAAAGAAATAAAATTCCACATAGAAGGCAGTTCCAGCAGATTTTACTATGGGAAATTGGTACATGGTCTGTGGATGTGTAAAAGGGAAAACTAAACGTAAATGTTCAGGGATTTAAAAATACAATCTCTGAATTTGTGCATACTGCTATTTTAAAAGTCTTAAATATAAAGGTCAGTTCAGGAAAGACAATTTCATGGGGCATTAAAAAAATCTCCCAATGTATATTTCTATAATTTTATCTACATATAAGTTTTTCCTTGGTTTTACTGGCTAATTTCTTGTAGGTCACGGGTGTGGGGTAGGGTGAAGGATGATACCCAAACAATTTTCCTTATTCTCTAAGCTCTTTATTAATGTAGGGCATTAGATTGAATCATCATCATGGTCACCATTAGAATCCATTATTAACAATAATAACTCATGAATGACACTTTGTGACACAATATGTACTTGCTCCTTCGAATTTATATAATGCAGCATAGGAATTAGATCAACTTAATAGTAAACCCACTGCTCTGCAAAAATAATAACCATAATCATCATAATCATCTAGGGCATATTTCATAGAAAAATAATTTGAGTGTGAGTCTTCTTAGATTGCTTCAATACACGTAAATGCCTGAATTTAAAAACCTTGTTTAATGTAGTTTAAAAGTGGCATGTTTTTTGTAAAAATTAGATTGAATTTTGGATAGTCCATTCTATCAAAACTCAGTGAATTTCTTTGAAAAGATGAATTTTTACATACCTGAATCCAATCAGGATTTTTCAAATTGAGTAACGAATAGAGACACACATTAGATAAAAATACCTAACACTTATGAAATGCCTATAAGACTTTTACATGCATTAACTTATTTGGTTTACACAACAACCTATAAGATAACCTATTATCCCCATTTTACAAAAAATAGAATTGAAATTAATGCACAATATATTAATGCAAGTAGGGAAACATCATTGAATCTTTTTAATTTGTATAATTTACATTAATTTGTACATTTAATATGTATTAACAATTATGATTTAAGAAACAAAAAAGAAATTGACTCAGAAAATTTATCATGTAATAACTATTATTTGTAGTGATACTTTGTTACCTGATAATAATACCATATATTAGTAAACTGTCTTATTATCTTCAATGCCCAGACATTCTTGTCTTTGGTTCTAATAATTCATTGCACTTGATTAATAGGCCAACACAGCTTTCATTAAAATTCCAAATCTCAGGGCCTTAAGAAGCTTAAAGTATTTAAATTTAAATGGAACGCCGGTGCTTCAGTTAAGCACAACTAATTTTAAAATCTAAATATAAACAAAATGAAATAAATAAGTCTAGAGTCTTAAAAGAAGAACTTTTTTTTTTTTTTTTGCTTTGGCAATAAATGAAATGTTTTGCTGACTAACCTTAGGGATTCATTTCCTCAAATGAAAAAAAAATGGGCAAGACAAAAATGAGGAAGAATGGTGTGATCATGAAAAACCTTATGCACATCAGGGAAACAATGATTCCTATTTGATCTCAATAGCACAAGCAATGATTAAAATTTTTAAATCTAATTTTCATGTTTCCCAGTAAATTGCTTAAAACACATACACACACACACACACACACACACACACACACACACACACACACACACAAACAGTACAAGGTCAATTTATTCAGAAAAATATCTGAATGATTTCAGGTGCTTGTGGCAATGTGAATTTATTACTGTGAAATCTATGAGCAATCTGGCCTGGCCCAGAGTTGTCCTCATATCCTTCCATGTGGTGTTGGTGCTTGGAGCCGAGGGAAAGATCAGAGGTCATTGTGCAGAACAGTTGGCCTCAGTCAGTGAGTTCCTAGTGTTCCCAGTGATGCTGGTCCAATAACACACTTTGGGGGAGGCTGGGCTCTTTCACCTAACATGCAGGGATGCCCTTACCCCTAACTGGTAGGTTTAAAATCTTAACAAATTCACCAGGAAAAAGCCTCCCTCCTGTCTTGGAGATTCAACACTCAATTCAGCATTTAATATCTCTTTCAGTTCAGTTTTTTTGGGGCCAGGGTGTAGGGGGGCAGTTACCAGAGATTGAACTCATGGGCTTCACCACTGAGCCACATCCCCAGCCCTATTTAATATTTTACTTAGAGACAGGGTCTCACTGAGTTTCTTTGTACCTTGTTTTTGCTGAGGCTGTCTTTGAACTCACTATCCTCCTGCCTCAGCCTCCTGAGCTGCTGGGTTACAGGCGTGCACCACTGTGCCAGCTCTTTCAGTTCTTTTTATTTCACCTGTGCTTCTTCTAGCATAAAGAGAAAAGGGAAGACAAATTATTACCTCTTACGATATGTCAGAGCCTTCTAGTTATAAAATTCTTCAAAATAAAAAATTCTCTTTTCCATTTAGGATTTTAAATTTTATTTTCTTGGTAGTGGTTAGTTTCAATTCAAACCAATTTTGTTCCTATACAGGGTCTAATTTAGTCCTAAGCCAGATCTACTAAGAAACCCAAAGAGGATAAGATCTGATCCCTGTCCTGCTCTGCCCCTCCCCTGACTCAGGCAATGGCAAGGCCCTACTGAGGTGGATGGCGCAAGGTTCCATCCTCTGAAGGAGCGCAGTATGTTTCTGGGAATGGGCTGATTTGTTTTTGTAATCCTTTAATAAGTATAGTTTTGATTTCTCATATGACCATTAAGTATAAAGGAAAAATCATGACTTTCCCAATTAATGCAACTTTTTCTAAAGCATAGATCTGTTTGCTCTAAATGAAATGATTCAGCTGTGGAGTGTAAATTGTTAATGTCTAAAGAAAAATTCCCTGTATTCCTGTCAAGAAAGTTTTTGAGAAATTAAATTAAAATCTAGAGAAGAAAAATTAATGTTAAGAAGATAGATTAGTGCTTAGTAATGGGCAACTTGTTCTTGTTCCTGTGCACAATGGTTTGTGCTCTTACTTTTGTTTGGTTACAAGTAATAACATATCAACTACTTGCCGTAACCATGGCACCGATTCCAGTCAGTATGTCAGGAAAGAATAGTTAAGGTATAGGCCAATAGTTTGGGACATTTGTAACTATTATCAAAAGTTAACTAAGCAGAAACAGCTCAAAGCAAAACTCGAACTGAAAGTACAAATGCTTGCTTATGCATAAGCCAAGATACATTCTCTTATTCTAATTGTAGCTACGTAATATTTTGTTTTGTTTGAATAATGATTCCTGTTTTGTAACCACAAAGTACTGTAAGCCTGCCAAAATTAAAAGTATATATGATCAACTTCACAAGTAAAGATTAGGACCAACACCTTCACTTTGGTGTCTGTGTTGTTTCTCCACCCCCTCTTTCGCTGACTCCTCACCATCAGTTTGTCTCCTGAGATCTCCTGTTGGAGCTGGTCTCCAACACTGTCCTTCAACCAACTTACTATCTAATGGGAAGATGAACTAAATATGTGCAGGAAACATGGTAACAATTCTATGTAATCTACAAATTATCATTATTTTTTCTTAGTGTTTGCTTGGGCAGCTCTGGGAATGGAGCACTTAATACTTTTCAAAGCCCCTCATTCCATCTTGAATACACGCTCCTCCAGGTC
>NW_027522578.1:0-51178 GCF_052094955.1 Ictidomys tridecemlineatus
CTGTAACAGTCCTTCTGCACCGCAGTCTCCCACCTCTTCTCTCTGTAACTATCCTTCTGCAGCCCAGTCTCCACCTCTGCTCTCTTCAACGATTTTTCTGCAACTCAGTCTCCAACTTCTGCTCTCTTCAATGATCCTTCTGCACCCCACACTCCACCTCTGCTCTCTGTAACTGTTTTTCTGAACATCAGTCTCCAACCTCTTCTCTCTGCAACCGTCCTTCTGCACCCCTGTCTCTAACCTCTGCTCTCTGGAACGGTCCTTATGCACCCCAGTCTTCAACATCTGCTCTCTGCAAAAGTTCTTCTGCACCCCAGTGTCCAAACTCTTCTTTAGGAACGATCCTTTCTCACCTCATTCTACAACCTCTGCTCTCTGAAAGATCCTTCTGAATCCCAGTTTCCCAAATCTGCTCTCAGTAATATTCTTTCTCCACGCCATTCTCCAACCTCTGCTTTCTGCAACGGTCCTGCTGCACCCCAGTCTCAAACCTCTGTATTCCGCAACAGACCTTCTGCTACCCAGTCTCCAAACTCTGCTCTCTGTAATAGTCCTTCTGTACCACAGTCTCCAAACTCTGCTCTCTGTAAAGGTCCTTTTGCACTCCAGTCTCCAACCTCTGCTTTCTATATCCGTCCTTCTGCACCTCAGTCTCCAACCTCTGCTCTCTGTAAAAGTCCTTCTGCACCCCATTCTTAAACTTCTGCTCTCTGCAACATTCCTTCTGAACAACAGTCTCCAAAATCTGCTCTCTGAAAAAGTCCTTGTGTACCCTAGTCTCCAAACTCTGCTCTCTGCAAAAGTCCTTTTGTACTGCAGTCTCCAACATCTGCTCTCTGCAACAGTCTTTCTGCACCTCAGTCTCAAACCTCTGCTCTCTGTAAGATCCTTTTAAACCCAGTCTCAAAACTCTGTGCTCTGTAACAGTCCTTTTTCACCCCAGTCTCAAAACTCTGCTCTCTGTAACAGGCCTTCTGCTCCGCAGTCTCCAAACTCTGCTCTCTGTAGCAGTCCTTCTGCACCCCATTCTCCAACTTCTGCTCTCTGTAACGATCTTTCTGCACCCCAGTCTCCAACATCTGGTTTCTGCAACAGTCCTTCTTCACCTCAGTCTGAAAATTTTTCTCTCTGCAACAATCCTTCTGCACCCCAGACTACAACATCTGCTCTTTTTAAGATCCTCCTGCAAACCAGTCTCCCAACTCTGCCCTCTCTAACAGTTCTTCTGCACCCCTTTTCCAAACTCTCCTCTCTGTAACATGCCTTCTGCACCCCAGTCTCCAACCTCTGCTCTCTGTAACATTCCTGCTGCACCTAGGTCTACAAACTCTGCTCTCTCTAAGATCCTTCTGAAACCTTGTCTAAACACTCTGCTCTCTGTAACAGTTATTCTTAACCCAAGATTCCAACCTCTGTTGTCTGTAACAGGCCTTGTGCACCCCAATCTCCAACCCCTACTCTCTGTAACAGTCTTTTTGCACCTCAGTATCCAACGACTGCTCTCCTCAACAGTCTGTCTGCACCCCTGTCTCCAATCTCTCTGTAAAATCTTTCTGCATCCCAGTTTTCAAACTCTGCTCTCTGTAACATTTCTTTTCCACCACAGTCTACAACCTCTGGATTCTGCACCGGTTTTTCGGCACCCCAATCTCCAAACTCTGTTCTTTGCAACAGTTCTACTGCTCCCCAGTCTCCAACATCTGCTCTCTGTAACAGTCCTTCTGGACCGCAGTCTTCAACCTCTGCTCTCTGTAACAGTCCTTCTGCATCCCAGTCTCAAACCTCTGCTTTCCGTATCAGTCCTTCTGCACCAATGTTTCCAACCTCTGCTCTCTGCAAACTTACTTCTGCACCCCATTCTCTAACCTCTTCTCTCTACTACAGTTCTTCTGAACCACAGTCTACAACATCTGCTCTCTGCAACAGTCCTTCTGTACCCTAGTCTCCAAACTCTGCTCTGTGTAACATTCCTTCTGTACTGCAGCCTCCCAACTCTGCTCTCTGCAACGGTCCTTTTGCACCCCAGTCTTCAACCTATGCTTTTTTTATTAGTAATTCTGCACCCTAGTCTCCAACATTTGCTCTCTGTAACATTCTTTCTGCAACTCAGTCTCCAACTTCTGTGATCTGCGACAGTTCTTCTGCACCACAGTCTCCAAACTCAGCTCTATCCAACAGTTCTTCTGCACCCTAGTCTCCAACATCTGCACTCTGAAACAGTTCTTCTCCACTCCAGTCTCAGACCTCTACTCTCTGCTACAGTCCTCCTGTATTTCAGTCTCCAAACTCTGCTCTCTGTAATGGTCCTTCTGCACCCCAGTCTCCAACCACTGCTTTCTGTATCAGTCTTCTGCAACCCAGACTCCAACATCTGCTATCTGAAACAGTCCTTCTGCACATAAGTCTCCAACACCTGCTCCCTGCAACAGTCCTTCTTCACCCCAGTCTCCAACATCTGCTCTGTGTAACAGTCCTTCTGCACCCCAGTGTCCAAACTCTGCTCTCTGCAATGATCCTTCTGCATCCTAGTCTCCAACATCTGCTCTCTGCAACAGTCCTTCTTCGCCTCAGTCTGGAAACTCTGCTCTCTGCAATGATCCTTCTGCATCCCAGTTTCCAACATCTGCTCTCTGCAACAGTCCTTCTGCACCCCATTCACCAACCTCTGCTCTCTGTAACAGTCTTGCTTCACCTCGGTCTAATATCTCTCCTCTCTGTAAGATTCTTCTGCAACCTTGTCTAAAAACTCTGTCCTCTGTAACAGTTATTCCGCACCCCAGATTCAAAAATCTGCTCTCTGTAACAGGCCTTTTTCACCCCAATCTCTAACCTCTACTCTCTGTAACAGTCTTTTTGCACCTCAGTCTCCATCCTCTGCTCTCTGCAACAATTCTTTGCAACCCAGTCTCAAACGTCTCCTCTTCTCAACAGTCCTGCTGCACCCCTGTCTCAAACCTCTGCTCTCTGTAAGATTCTTCTGCATCCCAGTTTTCAAACTTTGCTCTCTGTAACATTCCTATTCCACTACAGTCTTCATTCTCTGGATTCCACACCGGTCCTGCTGCACCCCAGTCTCCAAACTCTTTTCTCGGCAAAAATTTTTCTGCTCCCCAGTCTCTAAATTCTGCTCTCTGTAACAGTCCTTCTGTACCGCAGTCTTCAACCTCTGCTCTCTGTAATGTTCTTTCTGCACGCCAGTCTCAAAACTCTGTTTTCTTTATCAGACCTTCTGCACCACTGTTTCCAACTTCTGATCTCTGTAACAGTCCTTCTGCACCTCAGTCTCCAGCCTCTGCTCTCTGAAACCTTACTTCTGCACCCCATTCTCTAACCTCTGCTCTCTACTACAGTTCTTCTGAACCACAGTCTACAACATCTGCACTCTGCAACAGTATTTCTGTACCCTAGTCTCCAAAATCTGCTCTCTGTAACGGTTCTTCTGCACCAGAATCTCCAGACTCTGCTCTCTATAACAGTCCTTTTGCATCTCAGTCTCCAAATTCTGCTCTCTGCAACAGTCCTTCTGCACCCAAGTCTCCAAACTCTACTCTCTGCAACAGTCTTTCTCCACCCCAGTCTTAAACTTCTTCTCTGTTTAACAGTCCTTCTGCACCCCAGTGTCCAACCTCTGCTCTCTGCAACGATCCTTCTGCATCCCAGTCTCCAACATCTGCTCTCTGCAACAGTCCTTCTGCACCCAAGTCTCCAAAATCTCCTCTCAGCAACAGTCCTTCTGTGCCTCAGTCTGGAAACTCTTCTGTCTCCAACGATCCTTGTGCACCCCAGTCTCCAAAATATGCTGTCTGTATCAGTCTTCCTTCACTTCGGTCTACAATCTCTGCTCTCTGTAAGATCCTTCTGAAACCTTGTCTAAAACTCTGCTCTCTGTAACAGTTATTCAGCACCCAAGTATCAAATCTCTGTTCTCTACAACAATCCTTCTGCACCCCAATCTCCAAACTCTGCTCTCTGCAACAGTCCTTCTGCATGTCAGTCTCCAATATCTGCTCTCTGTAAGATTTTTCTGCAAACCAGTCTTCAAACTCTGCCATCTGTAACAGTCCTTCTGGAGCCGTTCTCAAAACTCTGCTCTCTGTAAAAGGCCTTCTGCACCCCAGTCTCCAACCTCTGCTCTATATAACACTCCTGCTGCACCTCAGTCTACAATCTCTGCTCTCTATAAAATCCTTCTTCAACCTTGTCTAACAACTCTGCTCTCTGTAACAGTTCTTCTGCACCCCAGTCTCCAAACTCTGCTCTCTGTAACAGGCCTTTTGCATTACAATCTCCAACCTCTACTCTCTGTAACAGTCTTTTTGCACCTCAATCTCCAACCTCTACTCTCTGTAACAGTCTTTTTGCACCTCAATCTCCAACGTCTGCTCTCTGCAACGATCTTTCTGCACCCCAGTCTCCAACATCTCCTCTCCTCAACAGTCCTTCTGCACCCCTGTCTCCAACCTGTGCTCTCTGTAAGGTCCTTCTGCACCCCAGTTTCAAAACTCTGCTCTCTGTAAGGTCCTTCTGCACCCCAGTTTCTAAACTCTGCTCTCCAACCCAGTCTCCAACATCTGCTTTCTTAAACGGTCCTGCTGCAACCCAGTCTCCAACCTCTGTTCTCTGCAACAGTCCTTCTACTCCCCAGTCTCCAACCTGTGCTCTCTGTAACAGTCTTTCTGCACCGCAGTTTCCAACCACTGCTCTCTGTAACAGTCCTTATGTACTGCAGTCTCCAACTTCTGCTCTCTGTAACGGTTCTTCTGCAACCCAGTCTCAAACCTCTGATTTTTGAATCAGTCCTTCTGAATACCAATCTCCAACCTCTGGTCTCTGTATCTATCCTTCTGCACTCAGTCTCCAACCTGTGTTTTCTGCAACAGTCTTTCTGCACACCAGTCTCCAAACTTTGCTCTCTGTAACAGTCCTTCTATACCGAAGTCTCCAACCTCAGCTCTCTGTAATGGTGCTTCTGCACCAGAGTCTCAAAACTCTGCTTTCTGTATCAGTCCTTCTGCAACAGGGTTTCCAAACTCTGCTCTCTGTAACAGTCCTTCTGCACCTCTGTCTCCAACCTCTGAACTCTGCAACCTTAATTCTGCTCCCCATTCTCTAATCTCTGCTCTTTGTAACTGTTCTTCTGCACCCCATTCTCTAACGCGTGCTCTCTGCAACAGTCCTTCTTAACCACAGTCTCCAAATTCTGCTTCCTGTAATGGTCCTTCTGCACCCCAGACTCAACCTCTTCTTTCTCTATGAGTAATTCTGCACCCCAGTCTCCAAACTTTGCTATCTGTAACATTCTTTCTGCACCTCAGTCTCCAACCTCTGCTCTCTGCGACAGTTCTTCTGCAACCCAGTCTCCAAACTCTGCTCTCTGCAACAGTTCTTCTGCACAACAGTATCCAACATCTGCACTCTGAAACACTTCTTCTCTACCCTAGTCTCCAACCTCTTCTCTCTTTAACAGTTCTCCTGTATTGCAGTCTCCAAAGTCTCCTCTCTGGAACGGTCATTCTGCACCCCAGTCTCCAACCTCTGCTTTTTTTATCAGTCCTTCTGCACCCAAGTCTCCAACATCTGCTATCTGCAACAATCCTTCTGCATTCCAGTCTCCAACATCTGCTCTCTGCAACAGTTCTTCTGTACTTCAGTCTGAAAAATCTGCTCTCTGCAACGACCATTCTGCATCCCAGTCTCCTACCTTTGCTATCTGTAACAGTCCTTCTGCACCTCAGTCTCCCAACTCTGCTCTCTGTAAGATTTTTCTGCAACCCAGTCTTTAAACTCTGCACTTTGTAACAGTCCTTCTGCACAACAGTTTCCAACCTCTGCTCTCTGTACCAGGACTTCTGCCACCCAGTCTTTAAACTCTGCTCTCTGTAACAGGCCTTCTGCACCCCAGTCTCCAACCTCTTCTCTCTGCAATGATTCTTCTCCACACCAGTCTCAAGTTTTGATCTCTGCAATAGTCCTTTGAACCCCAGTCTCTAAACTCTGCTCTCTGAAAGATCCATCTGAACCCCAGTCTCCAACCTCTGCTCTCTGTAACAGTCCTTCTGCACCCCAGTATCCAAACTCTGCTCTCTGTAACAGTCCGTCTGCACCTCAGTCTCCAACCTCTGCTCTGTGTAACAGTCCCTCTGCAACCCAGTCTCTAAAATATGCTCTCTGCCACAGTCCTTCTGCACCCCAGTCTTCAACATCTGCTCTCTGGAACAGTCCTTCTACACCCTAGTCTCTAAACTCTGCTCTCTGCAACGATCCTTCTGGACCCGAGTCTCCAACGTCTGCTCTCTGCAACAGTCCTTCTGCAACACAGTCTCCAACCTCTTCTCTTTGTAAGATCCTTCTGCATTTCAGTTTCCAAACTCTGTTCTCTGTAACATTCCTTCTCCACCGGAGTCTTCAACCTCTGTCCTCTGCAACAGTCATTCTGATGCCCAGGCTCCAAGATCTGCTTTCTGTAACAGTCCTTCTGCACCGCAGTCCCCAACCTCTGCTCTCAGTAACAGTCCTTATGTACTGCAGTATCCAACCTCTGCTCTCTGTAACGGTCCTTCTGCAACCCAGTCTCCAACCTCTGATTTTTGAATCAGTCCTTCTGAATACCAATCTCCAACCTCTGCTTTCTGTATCTATTCTTCTGCACTCAGTCTCCAACCTGTGTTTTCTGCAACAGTCCTTCTGCACACCAGTCTCCAAACTTTGCTCTCTGTAACAGTCCTTCTATACTGAAGTCTCCAACCTCTGCTCTCTGTAATGGTCCTTCTGCACCAGAGTCTCAAAACTCTGCTTTCTGTATCAGTCCTTCTGCAACATGGTTTCCAAACTCTGCTCTCTGTAACAGTCCTTCTGCACCTCTGTCTCCAACTTCTGAACTCTGCAACCTTAATTCTTCTCCCCATTCTCTAACCTCTGCTTTTTGTAACTGCTGTTCTGCACCCCATTCTCTAATGCCTTCTCTCTGCAACAGTCCTTCTTAACCACAGTCTCCAACTTCTGCTCTCTGTAACGGTCCTTCTGAACCCCAGACTCAACCTCTTCTTTCTCTATGAGTAATTCTGCACCCCAGTCTCCAAACTTTGCTATCTGTAACATTCTTTCTGCACCTCAGTCTCCAACCTCTGCTCTCTGTGACAGTTCTTCTGAACCCCAGTCTCCAAACTCTGCTCTCTGCAACAGTTCTTCTGCACACCAGTATCCAACATCTGCACTCTGAAACACTTCTTCTCCACCCTAGTCTCCAACCTCTTCTCTCTGTAACAGTCCTCCTGTATTGCAGTCTCCAAAGTCTCCTCTCTGGAACGGTCGTTCTGCACCCCAGTCTCCAACCTCTGCATTTTTTTATCAGTTCTTCTGAACCCCAGTCTCCAACCTCTGCTTTTTTTATCAGTCATTCTGCAACCCAGTCTCCAACATCTGCTCTCTGCAACAGTTCTTCTGTACTTTAGTCTGAAAACTCTGCTCTCTGCAAAGACCATTCTGCATCCCAGTCTCCTACCTTTGCTCTCTGTAACAGTCCTTCTGCACCTCAGTCTCCCAACTCTGCTCTCTGTAATATTTTTCTGCAGCCCAGTCTTTAAACTCTGCACTCTGTAACAGTCCTTCTGCACAACAATTTCCAACCTCTGCTCTTTGTACCAAAACTTCTGCCACCCAGTCTCCAAACTCTGCTCTCTGTAATAGGCCTTCTGCACCCCAGTCTCCAACCTCTTCTCTCTGCAACGATTCTTCTCCACCCCAGTCTCCAGATTCTCATCTATGCAACAGTCTTTTGCACCCCAGACTCTAAACTCTGCTCTCTGAAAGATCCATCTGAACCCCAGTCTCCAACCTCTGCTCTCTGTAACAGTCCTTCTGCACCCCAGTATCCAAACTCTGCTCTCTGTAACAGTCCGTCTGCACCTCAGTCTCCAACTTCTGCTATGTGTAACAGTCCTTCTGCACCCCAGTCTCTAAAATCTGCTCTCTGCCACAGTCCTTCTGCACCCCAGTCTTCAACATCTGCTCTCTAGAACAGTCCTTCTGCACTCCAGTCTCAAAACTCTGCTCTCTGCAACTATCCTTCTGGACCCCAGTCTCCAACGTCTGCTCTCTGCAACAGTCCTTCTGCAACACAGTCTCCAACCTCTTCTCTTTGTAAGATCCTTCTGCACTGCAGTTTCAAAACTCTGTTCTCTGTAACATTCCTTCTCCACCGGAGTCTCCAACCTCTGTCCTCTGCAACAGTCCTTCTGATCCCCAGACTCCAAGATCTGATCTTTGTAACAGTCCTTCTGTACTACAGTCTTCAAACTCTGCTCTTTGTAATGGTCCTTCTACACCTCAGTCTCCAACCTCTGCTTTCTGTAACAGTCTGTCTGAACCATAGTCTCCAAACTCTGTTCTCTGTATCTATTATTCTGCACCTGAGTCTCCAACCTGTGCTCTATGTAAGAGTTCTTCTGCACCCCAGTCTCCAACCTCTCATCTTTGCAACAGTCCTTCTGCACCTCAGTCTCAAACTTCTACTCTCTGTAAGATCCTTCTGCACGCCTGTCTCCAAGTCTCCTCTTTGCAACGATCCATCTGCACCACAGTCACCAACTCTGCTCTATGTAACAGGACTTCTGCACCTCAGTATCCAACCTCTGCTCTATGTAACAGTCTTTCTGCACCCCAGTCTGCAAACACTGCTCTCTGAAAAAGTCCTTCTGTACTGCAGTCTCCAACCTCTGCTCTCTGTAACGGTCTTTCTGCACCCCAGACTCTGACCTCTGCTTTCTGTATCAGTCCTTCTGCACTCCAGTATGCAATATTTGCTCTTTCTAAGAGTCATTCTGCACCTCAGTCTCCAATCTCTGCTCTCTGCAACAGTCCTTCATCACTCCAGTCTCCAACCTCTGCTCACTGCAACAGTCCTTCTGCACCCCGGCCTCCAACCTCTGCTCTTTGCAACAGTGTTTCTGCAACCCAGTCTCCAACCTCTGCTCTCTGAAACGATCCTTTGGACCCAGTCTCCAAACTCTACTCTCTACAACAGTTCTTCTGCACCCAAGTCTCCAACCTCTGCTTTTTTTATCAGTCCTTCTGCACCCAAGTCTCCAACATCTGCTATCTGCAACAGTCCTTCTGCACTCCAGTCTCCAACATCTGCTCTCTGCAACAGTTCTTCTGTTCTTTAGTCTGAAAACTCTGCTCTCTGCAAAGACCATTCTGCATCCCAGTCTCCTACCTTTGCTCTCTGTAACAGTCCTTCTGCACCTCAGTCTCCCAACTCTGCTCTGTGTAATATCCTTCTGCAACCCAGTCTTTAAACTCTGCACTCTGTAACAGTCCTTCTGCACAACAATTTCCAACCTCTGCTCTTTGTACCAAAACTTCTGCCACCAAGTCTCCAAACTCTGCTCTCTGTAATAGGCCTTCTGCACCCCAGTCTCCAACCTCTTCTCTCTGCAACGATTCTTCTCTACACCAGTCTCCAGATTCTCATCTATGCAACAGTCCTTTGCACCCCAGTCTCTAAACTCTGCTGTCTGAATGACCCATCTGAACCCCAGTCTCCAACCTCTGGTCTCTGTAACAGTCCTTCTGCACCCCAGTCTCCAAACTCTGCTCTCTGTAACAGTCCGTCTGCACCTCAGTCTCCAACCTCTGCTATGTGTAACAGTCCTTCTGCACCCCAGTCTCTAAAATCTGCTCTCTGCCACAGTCCTTCTGCACCCCAGTCTTTAACATTTGCTCTCTGGACCAGTCCTTCTGCACTCCAGTCTCAAAACTCTGCTCTCTGCAACTATCCTTCTGGACCCCAGTCTCCAACGACTGCTCTCTGCAACAGTCCTTCTGCAACACAGTCTCCAACCTCTTCTCTTTGTAAGATCCTTCTGCACTGCAGTTTCCAAACTCTGTTCTCTGTAACATTCCTTCTCCACCGGAGTCTCCAACCTCTGTCCTCTGCAACAGTCCTCCTTATCCCCAGTCTCCACGATCTGATCTTTGTAACAGTCCTTCTGTACCACAGTCTCCAATCTCTGCTCTTTGTAATGGTCTTTCTACACCCCAGTCTCCAACCTCTGCTTTCTGTAACAGTCTGTCTGAACCATAGTCTCCAAACTCTGTTCTCTGTATCTATTCTTCTGCACCTCAGTCTCCAACCTGTGCTCTATGTAAGAGTCCTTCTGCACCCCAGTCTCCAACCTCTCATCTTTGCAACAGTCCTTCTGCACCTCAGTCTCAAACTTCTACTCTCTGTAAGATTCTTCTGCACCCCTGTCTCCAAGTCTCCTCTTTGCAACGATCCATCTGCACCACAGTCACCAACTCTGCTCTATGTAACAGGACTTCTGTACCTCAGTATCCAACCTCTGCTCTTTGTAACAGTCTTTCTGCACCCCAGTCTGCAAACACTGCTCTCTGCAAAAGTCCTTCTGTACTGCAGTCTCCAACCTCTGCTCTCTGTAACGGTCTTTCTGCACCCCAGACTCTGACCTCTGCTTTCTGTATCAGTCCTTCTGCACTTCAGTATGCAATATTTGCTCTTTCTAAGAGTCATTCTGCACCTCAGTCTCCAATCTCTGCTCTCTGCAACAGTCCTTCATCACTCCAGTCTCCAACATCTGCTCATTGCAACAATCCTTCTGCACCCCGGTCTCCAACCTCTGCTCTTTGCAACAGTGTTTCTGCAACCCAGTCTCCAACCTCTGCTCTCTGAAACGATCCTTTGTACCCAGTCTCCATCTCTACTCTCTGCAACAGTTCTTCTGCACCACAGTCTCCAACCGGTGCTCTCTGTAAGATCTTTCTGCACTCCAGTATACAAAATCTGCTCTCTCTAACATTCCTTCTCCATCGCAGTCTCTAACCTCTGCTTTCTGCTAGGGTCCTGCGGCACCCAAGTCTCCAACCTCTTTCCTCTGTAACAGTCCATCTGAACCCCAGTATCCAACCTCTGCTCTCTGTAACAGTCCTTCTGTACCGCAGTCTCCAAACTCTGCTCTCTGTAACAGGCCTTTTGCATCCCAGTCTCCAACCTCTGCTCTCTGCAACAGTCCATTTGCACCCAAGTCTTCAACCTCTGCTCTCTGTAAGATCCATCTAAACACTAGTATCTAACCTCTGCTCTGTAACAGTCCTTCTGCACCCAAGTCTCCAAACTCTGCTCTTTGTTAAAGTCCTTCTGCACCTCAGTCTCCAACTTCTGCTCCCTGCAACAGTCCATCTGCACTCCAGTCTCAAACATCTGCTATCTGCAACAGTCCTTCTACACCCTAGTTTCCAACCTCTGCTCTCTGCAACAGTCCTTCTGCACACCAGTCTCCAAACTCTGCTCTCTGCAACAATCCTTCTAGACCCCAGTCTCCAAACTCTGCTTTCTGCAACAGTCCTTTTGCACCCCAGTCTCCAACCTGTACGCTCTGTAACAGTTTTTCTATACCGCAGTCTCCAAACTGTGGTCTCTGTAACGATTCCAATGCACCCCAATTTCCAACCTCTAATTTCTGTAACAATCTTTATGCACCTCAGTCTCCAAACTCTGCTCTCTGTAGCAGGCCTTCTGGACCCCAGTCTTCAAAATCTGCTCTCTCCAAGGATCCCCCTGCACGCCAGTCTTCAACCTCTGCTCTCTGCAATGATTCTACTGCACCGCAGTCTTTAACCTCTGATCTCTGCAACAGTCTTTCTGCACCACAGTCTCCAACCTCTTCTCTCTGTAACAGTCCTTCTGCACCCCAGTCTCCAAACACTGCTCTCTGTAAGAGTCTTTCTGCACATCAGACTCCAACCTCTGCTCTCTGCAACAGTCCTTCTGCACTCCAGTCTCCAGCCTCTGCTCTCTGCAACAGTCCTTCTGCACCCCAGTTTCAAACCTCTGCTCTCTGCAACAGTCCGTCTGCACCCCAGTCTCCAATCTCTTCTCTCTGCACCGATCCTTCTGGACCCCAGTCTCCAACCTCTGCTCTCTGTAACAATTCTTCTGCACCACATTCTCCAAACTCTGGTCTCTGTAAGATCCTTCTGCACTCCAGTTTCCAAACTCTGCTCTCTGTATCATTCCTTCTAAACCCCATTCTTTAACCTCTGCCTTCTGCTTGTGTCCTGTGGCACCCCAGTGTCCAACCTCTGTCCTCTGCAACAGTCATTGTGCTCTCCAGTCTCCAACCTCTCCTGTTTGTAACGGTCTTTCAGACCCCCAAACTCTGCTTTCTGTATCAGTCCTTTTGAATCTCAGTCTCAAACTTCTACTCTCAGTATCTATCCTTCTGCACTTCAGTCTCCAACCTGTGATCTCTGTAACATTCCTTCTGCACCCCAGTCTCCAAACTCTTCTCTCTGTAAAAGTTTTTCTATAACGCAGTCTCCAAACTCTGGTCTCTGTAACGGTCCACGGCACCCCAATTCCCAACCTCTGCTTTCCGTAACAGTCCTTCTGCACCTCAGCCTCCAAACTCTGCTCTCTGTTACAGTGCTTCTACACCTAAGTCTCTAACCTCTGCTCTCTGCAATGATTCTACTGCACCACAGTCTTTAACCTCTGATCTCTGCAACAGTCCTTCTGCACCACAGTCTCCAACCTCTGGTCTCTGTCACAGTCCTTCTGCACCCCAGTCTCCAAACCCTGCTCACTGTAAGAGTCTTTCTGCACATCAGACTCAAACCTTTGCTCTATGCAACAGTCCTTCTACACTCCAGTCTCCAACCTCTGCTCTCTGCAACAGTCCTTCTGCACTTGAGTCTCCAAACTCTCCTCTATGCACCAATCCATCTGGACCCCAGTCTTCAACCTCTGCTCGCTGTAACAATCTTTCTGCACCACAGTCTCCAAACTCTGCTCTCTGTAACATCCTTCTGCACTCCAGTTTCAAAACTCTGGTCTCTGTAACATTCCTTCTCCACCCCATTCTTCAACCTCTGCCTTCTGCAAGTGTCCTGTGGCACCCGAGAATCAAACCTCTGTCCTCTACAACAGTCATTGTGTTCCCCAGTCTTCAAACTCTGCTCTCCATAATGGTCTTTGAGAACCCCAGTTTCCTAACTCTGCTTTCTGTATCAGTCCTTTTCAACCTCTGTCTCAAACCTCTGCTCTCTGTATCTATCCTTCTGCACTTCAGTCTCCAACCTGTGCTCTCTGTAACATTCCATCTGCACCCCAGTCTCCAAACTCTGCTCTCTGTAACAGTTTTTCTATACCACAGTCTACAATCTCTGGTCTCTGTAACGGTTCATCTGCACCCCAATTTCCAACCTCTGCTTTCTGTAACAGTCCTTCTTCACCTCAGTCTCCAAACTCTGCTCTCTGTAACAGTGCTTCTACACCTCAGTCTCTAACGTCTGTTCTCTGTAACAGTCCTACTGAACCTCAGTCTGACACCTCTGCTCTCTTCACGATTCTTCTGCACCCCAGTCTACAAACACTGCTCTCTCTAACAGTCCACCTGCACCTCAGTCTCCAAGCTCTGCTCTCTGTAAGAACCTTCAGCAACCCAGTCTCCAAACTCTGCTCTGTATAACGTACTTCTGCAGCCCAGTCTTCCACCTCTCCTCTCTGTAACAGGCCTTCTGCACGCCAGTCTCCAAACTCTTCTCTCTGTAGCAGGCCTTCTGCACCCCAGTCTCCAAAATCTGCTCTCTGCAACGATCCTTCTACACCCCAGTCTCTAACCTCGGCTCTCTGCAACGATTCTTCTCCATCCCAGTCTCCAACATCTGGTCTCTGCTACAGTCCTTTTGAACCCCAGTCTCCAAACTCTGCTCTCTGTAAGATCCATCTGAACCCCAGTCTCCAAACTGTACTTTCTGTAACAGTCCTTCTGCACCCCAGTCTCCAAACTCTGCTCTCTCTAACAGTCCTTTTGCACCTCAGTCTTATACCTCTGCTCTGTGTAACAGTCCTTCTGCATCCCAGTTTCTATAATCTTCCCTCTTGAACGATCCTTCTGGAACCCAGTCTCCAATGTCTGCTCTTTGCAACAGTTCTTCTGCACCACAGTCTCCAACCTCTGCTCTTTGTAAGATCTTTCTGCACTTCAGTTTCCCAACTCTGCTCTCTGTAACATTTCTTCTCTACCCCCAGTCTCCATCCTCTGTCCTCTGCAAGAGTTTTTCTGCTCTCCAGACTCCGAGATCTGCTCTCTGTAACAGTCCTTCTGTAATGCAGTCTCCAACCTCTGCTCTTTTTAACGATCCTTCTACACCCCAGTGTCCATCTCTGCTTTCTGTATCAGTCTGTCTGAACCCCAGTCTCCAACCTCTGTTCTCTGTATCTATCCTTCTGCACCTCAGTCTCCAACCTGTGCTCTTTGTAAGAGTCCTTCTACAGCCCAGTCTCGAACCTCTGCTCTCGGTAACAGACCTATACTGCAGTCTCCAACCTCTGCTCTCTGTAATGGTCCTTCTGCAGCCCAATTTCGAACCTCTGCTTTCTGTAACAGTTTTTCTGCATCTGAGTCTCCAAATTCTCCTCTCTGTAACAGTCCTTCTACACCTCAGTCTCAAACCTCTGCTCTCTGTAACAGTCCACCTGCACCTCAGTCTCCAACCTCTGCTCTCTGTAAGATCCTTCAGGAACCCAGTCCCCATCACTATGTATAACAGTCCTTCTGCACCTGAGTCTCCAAACTCTACTCTCTGTAACAGTCCTTCTACACCTCAGTCTCTAACATCTACTCTCTGTAACAGTCCACCTGCACCTCAGTCTCAAACCTCTTATCTCTGCATGATCCTCAGTCTCCAAACTCTGCTCTCTGTAAGATCTTTCTGCACTCCAGTTTCAAAACTCTGCTCTCTGTAACATTCCTTCTCCACCCCATTCTTTAACCTCTGCATTTTGCCCGTGTCCTGAGGCACCACAGTCTCCAACCTCTGTCCTCTGCAACAGTCATTGTGCTCCCCAGTCTCCAACCTCTGCTCTCTGTAAGAACCTTCAGCAACCCAGTCTCCAAACTCTGCTCTCTATAACTGTCTTTCTTCACCCCAGTTTCTCACCTCTCCTCTCTTTATCAGGCTTTCTGCACGCCAGTCTCCAAACTCTTCTCTTTGTAGCAGGTCTTCTGCACCCCAGTCTTCAAAATCTGCTCTCTGCAACGATTCTTCTCCACCCCAGTCTTCAACATCTGGTCTCTGCAACAGTCTTTTTGAACCCCAGTATCCAAACTCTGCTCTCTGTAAAATCAATCTGAAGCCCAGACTCCAAACTCTACTGTCTGTAACAGTCTTTCTGCACCCCAGTCTCCGAACTCTGCACTCTCTAACAGTCCTTCTGCACCTCAGTATTCAAAATCTTCTCTGTGTAACAGTCCTTCTGCACCCCAGTTTCTAAAATATGCCCTCTTGAACGATCCTTCTGGAACCCAGTCTCCAATGTATGTTCTTTGCAACAGTCCTTCTGCACACAGTCTCCAACCTCTGCTCTCTGTAAGATCCTTCAGGAAACCAGTCACCAAACACTGCTATGTATAACAGTCCTTCTTCACCTGAGTCTTCTAACTCTACTCTCTGTAACAGTCCTTCTACACCTCAGTCTCCAACCTCTGCTCTCTGTAACAGTCCACCTGCACCTCAGTCTCAAACCTCTGATCTCTGCACGATCCTTTTGCACCCCAGTCTCCAAACACTGCTCTCTGTAACAGTCCACCTGCACCTCAGTCTCCAACCTCTTCTCTCTGTAACAGGCCTTCTGCAAGCCAGTCTCCAAACTCTTCTCTCTGTAGCAGGCCTTCTGCACCCCAGTCTCCAAAATCTGCTCTCTGCAACGATCCTCTGCACCTCAGTCTCAACATCAGCTCTGCGCAATGATCCAACTGCACCCCACTCTCCATCCTCTGATCTCTGAAACAGTCCTTCTGCACCTCAGGCTCCAAATTCTGCTCTCTGTATGATGCTTCTGCACCATTGTATCAAAACTGTACTCTCTTTAACAGTCCTTCTGTACCTCAATCTCCTACCTCTGCTCTCTCTAACAGTCCTTCTGCACCTCAGTCTCCCAACTCTGCTCTCTGTAAGATCCTTTTGCAACCAAATCTTTAAACTCTGCACTCTGTAACAGACCTTCTGCACAACAGTCTCTAACCTCTTCTCTCTGCAATGATTATTCTCCAACCCAGTCTCCAACATCTGCTCTCTGCAACAGTCCTACCACACATCATTCTCCAAACTCTGCTCTCTGTAACAGTCCTTCTTCACCCCAGTCTCCAAACTCTGCTCTCTGCAACGATCTTTCTGAACCTTAGTCTCCAATGTCTTCTCTCTGCAACAGTTCTTCTGCACCACAGTCTCCAACCTCTGCTCTCTGTAAGATCTATCTGCATACCAGTTTCAAAACTCTGCTCTCTGTAACATTCCTTCTCCAACCCAGTTTCCAACCTCTGTCCTCTACAACAGTCTTTCTGCTCCCCAGTCTCGAACATCTGCTCTCTGTAATAGTCCTTCTATACTGCAGTCTACAACCTCTGCTTTTCATAACGGTCCTTCTACACCCTAGTCTCCAAACTCTGCTTTCTGTATCAGTCTGACTGAACCCCAGTCACCAACCTGTATTCTCTGTATCTATTCTTCTGCACCTTAGTCTCCAACCTGTGCTCTATGTAAGAGTCCTTCTGCACCCCAGTCTCCAACATCTGCTCTGGATAACAGTCCTATACCGCAGTCTGCAACATGTGCTCTCTGTAAGAGTCCTTCTGCACCTCAATTTCATAACTCTAATCTCTGTAACAGACCTTCTACACCCCAGTCTCCAAACTCTTCTTTCTGTATCAGTCGTTCTGAACCCCAGTCTCCAACCTCTGTTCTCTGTATCTATTCTTCTACACCTCAGTCTCCAAATTCTGCTCTCTGCAACAGTCCTACTGTACTGCAGTCTTCAAACTCTGCTCTCTGTAAACGTCTTTATGCAGCCCAGACTCCAATATCTGCTTTCTGTATCAGTCGTTCTGCACCCGAGGCTCCAAATTCTGCTCTCTCTTAGAGTCTTTCTGCACCTCAGTATCCAACCTCGGCTCTCTGCAACAGTCATTCTTCACCCCAGTCTCCAACCACTGCTCTCTGTAACAGTCCACCTGCACCTCAGTCTCTAACCTCTGCTCTCTGTAAAATCTTTCAGGAACTCAGTCTCCAAACTCTCCTCTCTATAACAGTCCTTCTGAACTCCAGTCTCCAAACTCTCCTCTCTGTAACAGGCCTTCTGCACGTCAGTCTCAAAACTCTGCTCACTGTAGTAGGCCTTCTGGACCCCAGTCTCCAACCTCTGCTCTCTGCAACGATCCTTCTGCACTCCAATCTCAAACTCTGCTCTCTGCAATGATCCTACTGCACCCCAGTCTCCAACCTCTGATCACTGCAACAGTACTTCTGCAACTCAGTCTCCAACTGCTCTCTGTATGATGCTTCTGCACCCCTGTCTCCAAGCTGTGCTTATTTCAATGATCCTTTTGCACCCCAGTGTCCAACCTCTGCTCTATGTAACAGGATTTTGCACCTCAGTCTCCAACCTCTGCTCTCTGCACCAGTCCTTCTGCACACCAGTCTCCAAATTCTGCTCTCTCTAAGAGTCCTTCTGCACCTCAATCTCCAAACTCTGCTCTCTGCAACATTCCTTCTGCAGCCCAGTCTCCATCCTCTGCTCTCTGCAATAGTCTTTCTTCACCCCAGTATCCAACCTCTGCTCTCTGCAACAGTCTTTCTGCACGCCAGTCTCCAAACTCTGCTCTCTGCAACAGTCCTTCTGAACCCCAGTCTCCAACCTCTTCCCTCTGCAAAAGTTCTTCTGCACCCCAGTCTGCAAACTCTGCTCTCTTAACAATCATTCTGCCCCTCAGTCTCCAACCTCTGCTCTATGTAACAAGACTTATGCACGTCAGTCTCTAACCTCTGCTCTCTGCAACAGTCCTTCTGCACTCCAGTCTCCAAACTCTGCTCTCTGCAACAGTTTTTATGCACCCCAGTCTCCAACTACTGCTCTCTGCAACAGTCCTTCTCCACCCCAGTCTCCAACATCTGCTCTCTTCAACAGTCCTTCTGCACCAAAGTATCCAACCTCTGCTCTCTGTAAGATCCTTCTGTACTCCAGTGTCCAAACGCTGTTCTCCGTAATATTCCTTCTCCACCCTATTCTTTAACCTCTGCTTTTTGCAAATGTCCTCAAACACCCCAGTCTTCAACCTCTGATCTCTGCAACAGTCCTTCTGTACCGCAGTCTCCAACCTCTGCTCTCCGTAAAGGTCCTTATGCACCCCAGTCTTCAACCTCTGCTCTCTGTAACAGTCCATCTGCACCTCAGACTTCAAATTCTGCTGTCGAGAAGATGCTTCTGCACCCCTGTATCTAACCTCTGCTCTCTGTAACAGTCCTTCTGCACTCGAATCTCCAACCTCTGCGCTCTTTAACAGGACTTCCGTACCTCAGTCTCAAACCTCTGCTCTCTGCAACAGTCCTTTTCAACCGCAGTCTCAAACCTCTGCTCTCTACAACAATCTTTATGCACACTAGTTACCAACATCTGCTCTCTGCAACAGTCCTTCTGCACCTCAGTCTTAAAACTCTGCTCTTTGCAACGACCCTTCTGCACCCCTGTCTCCTACCTCGGCTCTCTGTAGCAGTTCTTTAGCACCTCAGTCTCCAAACTTTGCTCTCTGTAAGATCCTTCTGCAACCCAGTCTTTAAACTCTGTACTTTGTACCTGTCCTTCTGCACAACAGTCTCCAACTTCTGCTCTCTGTTACAGGACTTCTGCAACCCAGTCTGAAACCTCTGCTCTCTGTAACAGGCCTTCTGCACCCCAGTCTCCAACCTCTTCTCTCTGCAATGAATCTTCTTCACCCCAGTCTCTAACATCTGCTCTCTGCAATAGTCTTTTTGAACCCTAGTCTCCAAATTCTGCTCTCTGTAAGATCCATCTGAACCCCAGTCTCAAACCTATGCTTTCTGTAACAGTCTTTCTACACCCAAGTCTCCAAACTCTGCTCTCTGTAACAGTCCTTCTGCACCTCAGTCTCCAACCTCTGCTCTCTGTAACAGTTCTTCTGCACCACATTCGCAAAAATCTGCTCTCTGCAACATTTCTTCTGCACCCCAGTCTACAACATCTGCTCTCTGGAACACTCCTTCTGCACTCCAGTCTCCAAACTCTGCTCTCTGCAATGATCCTTCTGGACCCTAGTCTGCAACGTCTGCTCTCTGCAACAGTCCTTCTGCACCACAGTCTCCAACCTCTACTTTCTGTAAGATCATTCTGACTCCAGTTTCCAAACTCTGTTTCTATAAAATTTCTTCTCCACCCCAGTCTCCAAAATCTTTTCTCTGTATCTATCTTTCTGAACCTCAGTTTCAAACCTATGCTCTATGTAAGAGTCCTTCTGCACCCCAGTCTCCAACCTCCGCTCTAGTTAACAGTCCTATACCACAGTCTCCAAACTCTGCTCTTTGAAATGGTGCTTCTGCACCTTAATTTCCAAACTCTGCTTCCTGTAACAGTTTTTCTGCACCTGAGTCTCCAAAATCTGCTCTCTGTAACAGTCCTTCTACACCCCAGTCTCCAACCACTACTCTCTGTAAAAGTCCACCTTTACCTCAGTCTGAAACCTCTTCTCACCACGATTCTTCTGCACCCCTGTGTACAACCACTGCTCTCTGTAACAGTCCACCTGCAGCTCAGTCTCCAACCACTGCTCTCTGTTAGATCATTTAGCAACCCAGTCTCCAAACACTGCTCTCTATAACAGTTTTTCTGCACCCCAGTCTCCAAACTCTCCTCTCTGTAACAGGCCTTCTGCATGCCAGTTTCCAAACTCTGCTCTATTCAACGATCATTCTGGACGCCTGTCTCCAACCTCTGCTCTCTGTAAAGATCCAACTGAACCCCAGTCTCCAACCTCTCATCTTTGAAACAGTTCTTCTGCACCTCAGTCTCCAACCTCTGCTCTCAGTAATAGGCCTTCTGCTCCCCAGTCTCCTACCTCTTCTCTCTGCAACGATTCTTCTACACCCAAGTCTCCAACATCTGCTCTCTGCAACTGTCCTTTTGCACCCCAGTCTGCAAACTCTGCTCTCTGAAACATCCATCTGAAACCCAGTATCCAACTGCTGCTCTCTGTAACAGTCCTTTTTCACCCCAGTCTCCAAACGTTGCTCTCTGTAACAGTCCTTCCTTACCTCAGTCGCTAAACCCTGCTCTCTTTAACAATCCTTCTGCACCCCAGTCTCTAAAATCTGCTGTCTGCAACAGTCCTTCTCCACGCCAGTCTCCAACATCTGCTGTCTGCAAAAGTTCTTCTGCACCCAAGTCTCCAAACTCTGCTCTCTGCAACGAACCTTCTGGACCCCAGTCTCCAACGTATGCTCTCTGCAAAAGTCCTTCGTCAATACGGTCTCCAAACTCTGCTCTCTGTAAGATCCTTCTGCACTGCAGTTTTCAAACTCTGCTCTCTGTAACATTTCTTTTCCACCCCAGTCTCAAACCTCTGTCCTCTGCATCAGTCCTTCTGCTCCCCAGTCTCCGAGATCTGCTCTCTGTAACAGACCGCAGTTTCCAACCTCTGCTCTCTGTAATGGTCCTTCTGCAACCCAGTCTCCAACCTCTGCTTTTTGAATCAGTTCTTCTGAACCCGAGTCTCCAACCTCTGCTCTTTGTATTTATCCTTCTGCACCTCAGTCTTAAACATGTGCTTTCTGTAACAGTCCTTCTGCACGTCAGTCTCTAAACTCTGCTCTCTGTAACAGTCCTTCTATGCCTCAGTCTCCAACCTCTTCTCTCTGTAACAGTACTTCTGCACCTCAGTCTGAAACCTTTGCTCTCCACGATTCTTCTGCATCCCAGTCTCCAAACACTCCTCTCTGTAACAGTCCTTCTACACCTCAGTCTCCAACATCTTTTCTCTGTAAAAGTACTTCTTCACCTCAGTGTGAAACCTTTGCTCTCCACGATTCTTCTGCACCCCAGTCTCCAAACACTGCTCTCTGTAACATTCCACCTGCACCTCAGTCTCCATCATCTGCTCTTTGTAAGTTTCTTCTGCAAACCAGTCTCCAAACTCTGCTCTCTGTAACAGTTTTTCTGCACCCCTATCTCCAACCTTTTCTCTCTGTAACAGGCCTTCTGCACTCCAGTCTCAAAACTCTGCTCTCTATAGAAGGCCTTCTGCACCCCAATCTCTATTCTCTGCTCTCTGCAACTATCCTTCTGCACCCCAGTCTCCAAACTTTGCTCCCTGCAATGATCCTACTGCACCCCAGTCTCCAACCTCTAATCTCTTCAACAGTCCTTCTGCACCTCAGTCTCCAAATTCTTCTCTCTGTAAGATCTTTCTGCACCCCTGTCTCCAAACTCTGCTCTCTGTCACAGTCCTTCTGCACCCCAGTCTCCAACCTCTGCTCTCCGCAAGAGTCATTCTACACCCCAGTATCCAAACTATGCTCTCTGCAACAGTCCTTCTTCACCGTAGTTACCAATATCTGCTCTCCACTATAATACTTATGTACCCAAGTCTTCAACCACTTCTCTCTTTAACAGTCCTCCTGTACTGCAGAATCCAACCTCTGCTCTCTGTAATGGTCTTTCTGCACCCCAGACTCCAATCTCTGCTTTCTGTATCAGTTCTTCTGTACCTTAGTTTCCAACCTCTGCTCTCTGTAAGAGTCCTTCTGCACCTCAGTCTCCAACCTCTGATCTCTGAAACAGTCCTTCTGCAACTCAGTCTCCAAATTCTGCTCTCTGTAAGATCCTTAGGCACCCCTGTATTGAACCTCTGCTCTCTGAAACTGTCATTCTGCACACGAGTCTCCAAACTCTGCTCTCTGTAACAGGACATCCGCACCTAAGTCTCCAAACTCTGCTCTCTGCAACAGTCCTTCTGCACCCCAGTCGCCAACCTCTCCTTTCTACAACAGTCTTTCTGGACCCTAGTTACCAACATCTGCTCTCTGCAACAGTCCTTCTGCACGCCAGTCTCTAACATCTGCTCTGTGCAACAGTCATTCTGCATCTCAGTCTGAAAACTCTGCTCTCTGCAACGACCCTTCTGCACCCCAGTCTCCTACCTCTGCTCTTTGTAACAGTTCTTCTGCACCTCAGTCTCCCAACTCTGCCCTCTGTTGATCTTTCTGCAACCCAGTCTTTAAACTTTGCACTCTGTAACAGTCCTTCTGCACAACAATCTCCAACCTCTGTTCTCTGTAACAGGACTTCTGCAACCCAGTTTCTAACATCTGCTCTGTGTAACAGTCCTTTTGCACCTTAGTCTCCAAACTCTGCTCTCAGTAAGATCAATCTGAACCCAGTCTCCAAACTCTTTTCTCAGTTACAGTCCTTCTGCACCACTGTCTCCAAACTCTGCTCTCTGTAACAGTCCTTTTGCACCCCAGTCTCCAAACTCTGCTCTGTGTAACAGTCCTTTTGCACCTTATTCTCCAACCTATTCTCTCTGCAACAGTCTTTCTGCTCCCCAGTCTCCGAGATCTGCTCTCTGTAACAGTCCTTCTGTACTGAAGTGTACAACCTCTGCTCTCTGTTTCGGTTCTTCTACACCCCTGTCCTTCAAACTCTGCTTTCTGTATCAGCCTGTCTGAACCCCAGTATCCAAACTCTGTTCTCAGTATCCATCCTTCTGCACTTCAGTCTCCAACTTTTGCTCTCTGTAAGAGTCCTTCTGCATCCCAGTCTCCAACCTCTACTCTCGGTAACAGTCCTAAACCACAGTCTCCAAACTCTGCTCTCTTTAATTGTCCTTCTGCACGCCAATTTCCAACCTCTGCTTCCTGTAACAGTCCTCCTACATCGCAGTCTCCAACCTCTGCTCTCTGTAACAGTCCTTCTGAACTTCAGACTGAAACCTCTGCTTTCTGCATCATCCTTCTGCACCCCAGTCTCCAACCACGGCTCTCTGTAACAGTACACCTGCACATCAGTCTCTAACATCTGCTCTCTGTAAGATCCTTCAGCAACCCAGTCACCAAATTCTGCTCTCTATAATAGTCCTTCTGTACCCAAGTCTCCAACCTCTCCTCTCTGTATCAGGCCTTCTGCATGCCAGTCTCAAAACTCTTCTCTCTGTAGCAGGCCTTCTGCATCCCAGTCTCCAAACTCTGCTCTCTGCAACGATCCTTCTGCATCCCAATCTCCAAACTCTGCTCTCTGCAATGAACCTACTGCACCCCAGTCTCCAAACTCTGATCTCTGCAACGGTCCTTCTGCACCTCAGTCTCCAACCTCTACTCTCTGTAACAGTCCTTCTGCACTTCACTCTTCAACCTCTGCTCTCTGTATATCCTTCTAAACTCAGTCTCAAACCTCTGCTCTCTGTATCTATTATTCTGCAACTCAGTCTGCAACCTCTGCTCTCTGTTACAGTTTTTCTATACCGCAGTCTCCAAACTCTGGTCTCTGTTACAGTCCTTCTGAACCCCAATTTCTAACCACTTTTTTTAGTAAAAGTCCTGTACCTCAGTCTTCAAACTCTGCTCTCTTTAACAGTCCTTCTACACCTCAGTCTCCAACCTCTTCTTTCTGTAGCAGTCTTTCTGCCCCTCAGTCTGATAACTCTGCTCTCTGCACGATCCTTCTGCACCCCAGTCTCCAAACACTGCTCTCTGTAACAGTCCACCTGCACCTAGTCTCCAAACTCTTCTCTATGTAGGATTCTTTAACAACCCAGTCTCCAAACTCTGCTCTCTATAACAGGCCTTCTTCACGCCAGTCTCCAAACTTTTCTCTCTGTAGCAGGCCTTCTGCAATCCAGTCTCCAAAATCTGCACTGTGCAACGATCCTACTGCACCCCAGTCTCCAACCTTTGCTCTCTGCAATGATCCTACTTCACCCCAGTCTACTACCTCTGATCTTCACAACAGTCCTTCTGCACCTCAGTCTTCAAATTATTCTCTATGTAAGATCCATCTTTACCCCAGTATCCAACTTTTTCTCTCTGCAACAGTCCTTCTGCATCCAAGGCTTCAACCTCTTCTCTCTGTAACAGGACTCCCATACCTCAGCCTCCAACCTCTGCTCTCTGCAACAGTCCTTCTGGACCCCAGTCTCCAACCACTGCTCTCTGAAACAGTCCTTCTGCAGCCCAGTCTTTAACCTCTACTCTTGTAACAGTCGTTCTGCACTTCACTCACCAACCTCTGCTCTCTGTAGTATCCTTCTAAAACCCAGTCTCCAAAATGTGCTCTCTGTAACAGTCCTTCTGAACACCAGTCTCCAACCTCTGCTCTCTGCAACCATCCCTCTTAATCTAAGTCTCCAACCTTTGCTCTCTACAACAGTCTTTCTGCACCCCAGTCTCCAACAACTGCTCTCTGCAACAGTCCATCTGCACCTCAGTCTGAAAACTCAGCTGTCTTCAACAAACTTTCTGCACCCCAGTCTCCTAACTCTGCTGCCTGTAACAGTCCTTCTGCACCTCATTCTGTCAACTCTGCTCTCTGTAAAATACTTCTGCAACCCAGTCTCCAACTTCTGTACTCTGTAAGATCCTTCTGCACCCCTGCCTCCAATATCTGCTATTTGCAACGATCCTTCTGCACCCCAGTCTCCAACATCTGTTCTATGTGACAGGACTTCTGCACCTCAGTCTCCAACCTCTGCTCTCTGCAACAGTTCTTCTGCACCCCAGTCTCTAAATTCTGCTCTCTGCAACAGTATTTTTTTACTGCATTCTTTAACCTTTACTCTCTGTAACGTTCTTTCTGCACCCAATATGAAAGTCTCTGCTTTCTGTAATAGGCCTTCTGCACCCCAGTCTCCAACCTCTGCTCTCTGAAACAGTCTTTCTGCACTTCAGTCTCCAACCTCTGCTCTCTGGAACAGTCCTTCTGCACCCCAGTTTTCAAAATCTGCTCTCTGTAAAAATCTTTCTGCACCTGAGTCTGCAAACTCTGTTCTTTGCAATGGTCCTTCTGCACCTCAGTCTCCAAACTATACTCTCTGTAACAGTACTTCTTCACTTCAGTCTCAAATCTCTGCTCTCTGTGAGATTCTTCGCCAACCCAGTCTCCCAACTCTGCTCTCTGTAACATTCCTTCTGCACACCAGTCTTCAATCTCTTCTCTCTGCAACGATCATTCTTAACCCCAGTCTCCAACCTCTACTCTCTGCAACAGTCCTTCTACACTCCAGTCTCCAACATCTGGTCTCTGCAACAGTCCTTCTGCACCACAGTCTGAAAACTCTGCTGCCTTAAACGAACCTCCTGCACCCAAGTCTCCTACCTCTTCTGTCTGTTAAAATCCTTCTGCACCTCAGTCTCCGACCTCTGCTCTCTCTAAGATCCATCTGAACCCCTGTCTTCAACATCTGCTCTCTGTAACAGTCATTCTGCACCTCAGTCTCCAACCTTTGCTCCCTGCAACAGCCTTCTGCATCCCAGTCTGCAAACTCTGCTCTCTGCAACGATCTTTCAGGACCCCAGTCACCAACGTCTGCTCTCTGCAACAGTCCATCTGCACCACAGTCTCCAACCTCTGCTCTCTGTAAGATCTTTCTGCACTCCAGTTTCTAAACTCTGCTCTTTCTAACATTCCTTCTCCACCCTAGTCACCAACCTCGGCTTTCTGCAAGGGTCCTGCGGCACCCCAGTCTCCAAACTCTGTCCTCTGCAAAAGTCCTTCTGCTCCCCAGTCTCCAATATCTGCTCTCTGTAACAGTCCTTCTGTACCGCATTCACCAAACTCTGCTCTTTGTAAAGGTCCTTCTGCACCCCAGTCTCCAACCTCTGCTTTCTGTATCAGTCCTTTGAACCCCAGTCTCCAACCTCTGCTCTCTGTGTCTATCCTTCTTCACCTCAGTCTCCAATCTGTGCTTTCTGTAACAGCCTTCTGAACCCAAGTCTCCCATCTCTGCTCTCTGTAACAGTCCTTCTATATCGTAGTCTCAAACCTCTGCTCTCTGTAACAGTCCTTCTGCACCCCAATTTACAACCTCTGCTTTCTGTAACAGTCCTTCTGCACCTCAGACTGGAACCTCTGCTCTCCACGATCCTTCTGCACCCCAGTCTCCAACCACTGCTCTCTGTAACAGTCCACTTGCACCTTACTCTAAAACCTCTGCTCTCTGTAAGATCCTTCAGCAACCCAGTCTTCAAAATCTGCTCTCTTTACCGGTCCTTCTGCACCCCAGTCTCCAAACTCTCCTCTCTGTAACAGGCCTTCTGCACGCAAGTCTCAAAACTCTGCTCTCTGCAATGATCCTTCTGCACCCCAGTCTTTAACCTCTGCTCTCTGCAATGATCCTACTGCACCCCAATCTCCAACCTCTGATCTCTACAACAGTCTTTCTGCACCTCAGTCTCCAAATTCTGCTCTCTGTAAGATCCTTCTGCACCCCTCTCTCCAAACTCTGCTCTCTGTAAGAGTCATTCTGCACCCCAGTCTCCAACCTCTGCTCTCCGCAACAGTTCTTCTGCACCCCAGTCTCAAAACTCTGCTCTCTGCAACAGTCTTTCGGCACCCTGGTTACCGACATCAGCTCTCTTTTACAGTCGTTCTCCACTCCAGTTTCCAAACTCTGCTCTCTGTAACAGTCCTCCTGTACTGCAGAATCCAACCTCTTCTCTCTGTAACAGTCTTTCTGCACCCCAGACTCCAATCTCTGCTTTCTGTATCACTCCTTCTGCACCCCAGTCTCCAACCTCTGCTCTCTATTACAGTCCTTCTGCACCCAAGTCTCCAAAGTCCGGTATCTCCAACAGTCCTTCTGCACCCCAGTCTCCAACCTCTGCTCTCTGTAACAATCCTTCTGCACCTCAGTCTCCAAACTCTGTACTCTGCAACGTTAATTCTGCACCTCAGTCTCCAACATCTTCTCTCTGTAACAGTCTTTCTGCAGCTGATTCTTTAACCTCTGCTCTCTGTAAGATTCTTCTCCAACCCAGTCTCCATACTCTGCTCTCTGTAACAGTCCTTCTGCACACCAATCTCCAACCTCTGCTCTCTGCACCGATCCTTCTTTACCCCAGTCTCCAACCTCTCCTCTCTGCAACAATCCATTTGCACACCAGTCTCCAACATGTGCTCTCTGCAAGAGTCCTCAGAAACTCAGTCTAAAATCTCTTCTCTCTGCAACGATCCTTCTGCACCTCAGACTACTACCTCTGCTCTCTGTAAGACCCTTCTGCAACCCAGTCTCCAAATTCTGCTCTCTAAAACAGTCCTTCTGCAGAATAATTTCCAAACTCTGCTCTCTGTAACAGGACTTTTACAACCCAGTCTTGAACCTCTGCTCTCTGTAACAGGCCTTCAGAACCCCAGTCTTAAACCTCTTCTCTCTGCAATGATTTTTCTCCACCCCAGAATCCAACCTCTGCTCTCGGCAAAATTCCTGCACACTAGTCACCAAACTCTGCTCTCTGTAAGATTTTTATGCACTCCAGTCTTCAACCTCATCTCTCTGCAACGATTCTTGTACATCCCAGTCTCTAACATCTGCTCTCTGCAACAGTCCTTCTGCAACCCAGTATCTATACTCTGCTCTATGTAAGAACCATCTGAACCCCAGTCTCCAACCTGTGCTCTCTGTAACACTCCTTCTGCACACCAGTCTCCAAACTCTAATCTCTGTAACTGTCCTTCTGCACCTCAGTCTCCAAACTTCGCTCTCTGTAACATTCCATCTGCACCTCAGTCTCTAAAATCTGCTGTCTGCAACGATTTTTCTGGACCCCATTCTCCAACTTCTGCTCTGTGCAACAGTCCTTGTGCTCCAGAGTCTCCAACCTCTGCTCTCTGTAAGATACTTCTGCACTCCAGTTACTAAACTCTGCTCTCTGTAACATTCCTTGTCCACCTCAGTCTCCAAATTCTTTCCTCTGCAATAGTCCTTCTGCTCCCCAGTCTCCGAGATCTGCTCGGTGTAACAGTCCTTCTGTACCGCATTCTTCAACCTCTGCTCTCTTTAACGGTCCTTCTGCATCCCAATTTCCAAACGCTGCTTCCTGTAACAGTCCTTCTGCACCTGAATCTCCAAACTCTGCTCTCTGTAACAGTCCTTCTACAACCCAGTCTCCAACCTCTGCTCTCTGTAACAGTCCTTCTGCACCCCAGTCTCCAACATATGCTCTCTGCAACAGTCCTTCTCACCTCAGCCTGAAAACTCTGCTGTCTGGAACGAACCTTCTGCACCCCAGTCTCCTACTTCTGCTCTCTTTAACAGTCCGTCTGCACCTCAGTCTCCAAATTCTGCTCTCTGTAAGATCCTTCTGCACCGCTGTCTCCAACCTCTGCTCTCTGTCACAGTATTTCTGCAACCCAGTCTCCAACCTCTGCTCTCCGCAAAAGTTCTTCTCCACCCCAGTCTACAACATCTGCTCTCTGCAACAGTCCTTCGGCACCCTAGTTACCAACATCAGCTCTCTTTTACAGTCCTTCTGCACCCCAGTCTCCAACGTCTGCTATCTGTAACTGTCTTTCTGCACACCAGTCTTTAAACTCTGCTCTCTGCAACAGTCTTTCTGCACCCCAGTCTCCAACCTCTACTCTCTGTAACAGTTCTTCTGTACCTCATTCTCTAATCTCTGCTCTATGCAACAGTCCTTCTGTGCCCAAGTCTCCAACATCTGCTCTCTGAAACAGTTCTTCGACAACCCAGTCCCCAAACTCTGCTCTCTGTAACAGTCCTTCTACACCCCAGTTTCCATACTCTGCTTGCCCAAACGATCCTTCTCTACCCCAGTCTCCAACGTCTGCTCTCTGCAACAGTTCTTCTACACTCCAGTCTCTAACCTCTGCTCTCTGCAGCAGTCCTTCTATACCCCAGTCTCCATACACTGTTCGACCCAATGATCCGTCTGCACCCCAGTCTCTAACATCTGTTCTCTTCATCACTTCTTCTGCACCCCAGTCCCCAACCTCTTCTCTCGGTACCAGTCCTTCTGTACCGCAGTCTCCATCCTCTGTTTTTTAAAAGGGTCCTTATGCACCCCAGTATCCAACCTCTACTTTCTGTATCAGTCATTTTGCACCACAGTCTCCAAACTCTGCCGTCTATAAGAGTCCTTCTGCAACTCAGTCTGCAACCTCTGCTCTCTGTAACAGTCCTTGCACACCACAGTCTCTATCCTCTGCTCTCTGCAACATTCCTTCTCCACCCCAGTCTCCAAACTCTGCTCTCTGTAAGAGTCCTTCTGTACTGCATTCTCGAAACTCTGCTCTCTGTAAGGATACTGCTGCACCCGAATCTCCAAACTTTGCTTTCTGTATCAGTCTCCAAACTGTGCTCTGTGTAACTAACTGTACTACTGCAACTTAGTCTCTATTGGCTGCTCTCTGCTACAGTTTTTCTGGACCCCAGTATCCATCATCTACTCTCTGCAACAGTCCTTCTTTACCCCAGTCTCCAACCTCTGCTCTTTGTAAGAGTCCTTCTTTACTAAAGACTCTAAACTCTGCTCTCTCTAATGGTCCTCCTGTACCCCAGTCTTCAACCTCTGCTTTTTGAATCATTTCTTCTGCACCCCTGTCTCCAACCTCTGCTCTCTGCAACAGTTCCTTCTGCACCCAAATCTTCAACTTCTGCTCTATGCACAAGTCCTTCTGCACCCCAGTATCCAACCTCTACTCTCTGTAACAATCCTTCTGCAGCCCAGTCTCCAAATTCTGCTCTCTGCAGCAGTCCTTCTTCACCCAGTCTCCAACCTCTGCTCTCTGCAAGATCCTTCTGCACACCAGTCTCCAACCGCTGCTCACTATAACATTTCTTCTGCAATCCAGTCTCCAAACTCTACTCTCTGTAACAATAATTCTGCACCTCAGTCTCCAACCTCTGCTCTCTGCAACGGTCCTTCTGCACCCCAGTCTCTAAACTCTGTTTTCTGCAACAGTCTTCTGCACCTCAGTTTTTAACCTATGATCTCTGTAACAGTCTTTCTGTACCGGATTCTCCAACCTCTGTTCACTGTAACGGTCCTTCTGCACCCCAGTCTCCAACATCTTCTTTCTCTATAAGTCCTTCTGCACCCCAGTCTCCAAACTCTCTTTCTGCAACAGTCCTTCTGCACCCAAGTCTCCAACCTTTACTCACTGCAACATTTCTTCTGCACCCCAGTCTCCAAAATCTGCTCTCTGTAATGATCCTTCTGCACCCAGTCTCGAACCTCTGCTCTCCGCAACGATCCTTCTGCACCTCAGTGTCCAACCTCTTCTCTCTGCAAAGATCTTTTTTCACCCAAGTCACAAACCTCTGCTCGCTGCAACAGTCCTTGTGAACCCCAGTCTTTAACATCTGCTCTCTGCAACAGTTCTTCAGTACTTCAGTCTGAAAACTCTGCTCTCTGCAATAATCCATCTGCACCCCAGTCTCCAACCTCTTCTCTCGGTACCACAGTCTCCAACCTCTGTTCTTTGTAATGGTCCATATGCACCCCAGTATCTAACCTCTGCTTTTTTGTATCAGTCGTTATCCACCAGAGTCTCCAAACTCTGCCATCTGTAAGAGTCCTTCTGCAACTCAGTCTGCAACCTCTGCTCTCTGCAACAGTCCTTGTGCACGCCAGTCTCCATCCTCTGCTCTCTGCAACATTTTTTCTGCATCCCAGTCTCCAACACCTGCTTTCTGCAACAGTCATTGTCCACCCCAGTTTCCAAACTCTGTTCTCTGTAAGAGTCCTTCTGTACTGCATTCTCGAAACTCTGCTCTCTGTAAGGATACTTCTTCACCCGAATCTCCAAACTCCGCTTTCTGTATTAGTCCTTCTGCACTCCAATCTCCAACCTCTGCTCTGTGTAATTGTCCTTCTGCACCTTAGTCTCTAACGTCTGCTCTCTGCTACAGTTTTTCTGGACCCCAGTCTCCATCATCTACTCTCTGCAACAGTTCTTCTGCACCCCAGTCTCCAACCTCTGCTCTTTGTAAGAGTCTTCTGTACTAAAGACACCAACATCTGCTCTCTCTAATGGTCCTCCTGTACCCCAGTATTCAACCTCTGCTTCTTGAATCATTTCTTCTGCACTTCTGTCTCAATCCTCTGCTCTCTATAACAGTCCTTCTGAATCTCAGTCTCCAACATCTGCTCTCTGCAACAGTTCTTCCTGCACCCAAATCTCCAACTTATGCTCTAAGCACAAGACATTTTGCACCACAGTATTTAACCTCTGCTCTCTGTAACAATCCTTCTACACGCCAGTCTCCAAATTCTGCTCTCTGCAGCAGTCCTTCTTAATCCCAGTCTCCAACCTCTGCTAGCTGTAATATGCTTCTGTACCCCAGTCTCCAAACTCTACTCTCTGTAACAGTTCTTCTGCACTGCAGTCTCCAAACTCTGCTCTCTGTTACAATACTTCGGCACCTCAGTCTCCAACCTCTGCTCTCTGCAATGGTCCTTCTGCAACCCTGTCTTTAACCTCTGTTCTTGCGACAGTCCTTCTGCTCCCCAGTCTTTAACCTCTACTTTCTGTATCAGTCCTGCACCCCAGTCTACAACCTCTGCTCTCTGTAAGAGTCCTTCTTAACCTCAGTCTCTATTCTTGCTCTCTGCAACAGTCCTTTTGCAACCCAGTCTCAAACCACTGCTCTCTGCAACAATCATTATAAACCCCAGTCTCCAACATCTGCTCTCTACATTAGTCTTTCTGCACCTCAGTCTGAAAACTCTGCTCTCTGCCACGATCCTTCTTCACCCCAGTCTCCAACATGTGTTCTCTGCAACAGTCTTTCTGCACCACAGTCTCCAAACCCTGCTCTCTGTAGCAGGCCTTCTGTACCATAGTCTCCAACCTCTCTTCTCTCTAATGGTCCTTCTGCACCCCAGTCTCCAAACTCTGCTTTCTGTATCAGTCCTTCTGAACCACAGTCTCCAACCTCTGCTCTATGCAACAGTCTTTCTGCAACCCAGTCTCCAACCTCTGCTGTCTGCAAGAATCATTCTGCACCCCAGTCCCCAACATCTGTTTTCTGTATCAGTCCTGGACCACAGTCTTCAAAATCTGCTCTCAGTAACAGTCCTTCTGCACCTCAGTCTCCAACCTCTGCTCTCTGCAAGAGTCCTTCTGCACCCCAGTGTCCAACTTCTGCTCTCTGCAACAATCCTTCTGCACCCCAGTCTTCAAAGTCTGCTCTCTATCACAGTCCTCCTGAATCTCAGACTCCAACCTCTGCTCACTGTAAGATTCTTCTGCACCCCAGTCTCCAACCTCTGCTCTCTTCAACGGTCCTTCTGCAGCCCAGTCTCTAACCTCTGTTCTCTGCATCAGTCCTTCTGCAAAATAGTCTCCAACATCTACTCTCTGCAACAGTTCTTTTCCATCCCAGTCTCCATCCTTTGCTCTTTATAACATTTTTTCTGTACTGCAGTCTCCAACCACTGCTCTCTCTAACGGCCCTTCTGGATCCCAATCTCCTACATCACCTAACTGAAACAGTCTTTCTACACCCCAGTCTAAAACCTCTGCTCTCTGCAACAGTCCTTCTGCACCCCAGTGTACAAGCTCTGCTCTCTGCTATGATCCTTCTGCAACTCAGTTTCCAAACTCTACTCTTTGTAACAGTGCTTCTGCACCTCAGTCTCCAACCTCTGCTCTCTGTAAGATCCTTCTGCAACCCAATCTTTAAACTCTGATCCCTGTAACAGTCCTCGTGTACCCCAGTCTCAAAGCTCTGCTCTCTTTAACAGGCTTTCTTCACCCAAGTCTCCAAACTCTGCTCTCTGTATCTGTCCTTCTAGACCCTAATATCCAACCTCTGCTCTCTGTAACAATCCATCTGCACCCTGTCTCCAACCTATGCTCGCTGCAACAGTCCATGTTCACCCAGTCTCCAACATCTGCTCTCTGCAACAGATCTACTGTACCTCAGTCTGAGAACTCTGCTCTCTGCAACAATCTTTCTGAACCCCAGTCCTCAAACTCTGCTCTCTGTAACAGTCCTTCTGTAGATCAGTCTCCAACATCTGCTTTGTGTAAGAACCTTTTAAACACAGTCTGCAAACTCTGCTCACTTAAACACTCCTTCTGCACCCCAGTCTCCAATCTCTGCTCTCTGTAACAGGCCTTCTGCACCCCAGTATCCCACCACTGCTCTATGTAAAAGGCATTCTTCACCCGAGTCTCCAACAGCTACTCACTGTAATGATGCTTGTGCACCCCAGTCTCCAACAACTTCTCTCTGCAACACTCCTTCTGCACCCCAATCTCCAATCTCTGCTCTGTGTAAGATTTTTCTGCACACAAGTCTCCAACCTCTTCTCTCTGTAACATTCCTTCTGCACCTCACTCTCCAATCTCTGCTCTCTGTATCAGTCCTTCTGCACCCCTGTTTCCAAACTCTGCTCTCTGAAACAGTCCTTCTGCACCTCAGTCTTCAACAACTGATTTCTGAAAAAGTCCTTCTACACACCAGTCTCCAGAATCTGCTCTCTGGAAAAGTCCTTTTATACCCCAGTCTCTATAATCTGCTCTCTGCAACGATCCTTCTGCACCCCAGTCTCCATCGTCTGCTCTGCAACAGTCTCTCTACAACCCAGTCTCCAACCTCTGCTCTCTGGAAGATCCTTCTGTACCACAGTTTCAAAATTCTGCTCTCTGTAACATTCCTTCTTCACCAAAGTCTTCAACCTCTGCTCTCTGCAACAGTCCTTCTACACCCCAGTCTTCAACCTCTGCTCTGTGTAAGAGTCCTTCTGCACCCCAGTCTCCAACCTCTGCTCTCTGTAACAGTCCTTCTGCATCATATTCTCCAACCTCTGCTCTTTGTTACAGTTTTTGTATGCCGCAGTATCCAAACTCTGCTCTCTGTAACAGTCCCTGTGCACCCCAATTTCCAACCTTTGTTTCTGTAACAGTCCTTCTGCACCTCAGTCACCAAACTCTGCTCTCTGTAACCGTCTTCTGCACCTCAGTGTCCATCTTCTGCTCTCTGTAACAGTCCTTCTGCACCTCAGGCTGAAACCTCTATTCTCTGCACGATCCTTCTGCATTCCAGTCTCCAACCACTGCTCTCTGTAACAGTCGTCCTGCACCTCAGTCACCAACCTCTGCTCTCTGTAAGATCCTTCTGCAACCCAGCCTCAAAACTCTGCTTTCTATAACAGTCCTTCTGCATCTCAGTCTCCAACCTCTGCTCTCTGTAGCAGGCATTCTGCCCCCCAGTCTCCAAACTCTGCTCTCTGAAACAGTCTTTCTGCACGCCAGTCTCTAACCTTTGCTCTCTTTAACGGTCCTTCTGCACCCCAGGCTCCCACCTCAGCTTTCTGTATCATAATTCTTCACCCCAATCTCTAACATCTTCTCTGTGTAACAGTCCTTCTGCATCTCAGTCTCCAAACTCTGCTGTCTTCAACAGTCATTCTGCACCCCAGTCTCCAACCTCTGCTTTCTGCAACATTCCTTCTGCACCCCAGTATTTAACCTGTTTTCTCTGTAACAGTCCTTCTGTACCCCAGACTCCAACCTCTGATCTCTTTAACGATCTTTCTGCAGCCCAGTTCCCACCTCTGCTCTCTGCAACGATTCTTCTGCAACTCCGTCTCCAACTTTTGCTGTCTTCAATTATCCTTCTGCACCTCACTCTTCAAACTCTGCTCTCTGTAACAGTTTTTGGGCACCTCAGTCTCCAAACTCTGCTCTCTGCAACCGTCCTTATCCACCCCAGTCTTAAACCTTTGTTCTCTGTAAGGTACTTCTGCACTCCAGTTTCCAAACTCTCCTGTCTGTAATATTTCTTCTCCAATTCAGTCTCCAAACTCTGCTTTCTTCAATGGTCCTGCTGCAACCCAGTCTCCAACCTCTGTTCTTTGAAACAGTTCTTCTGCTTCCCAATTCCCAATCTCTGCTCTGTAACAGTCCTTCTGTACAGCAGTCTCCAACTTCTGCACTCTGTAATGGTCCTTCTTCACCATAGTCTCCAACCTCTGCTTTCTGTATCAGTCCTTCTGCACCACAGTCTCATAACTATGCTCTCTTTTACAGTCCTTCTGCACCTTAGTCTCCAAACTCTGCTTTCTGTAAGATCCTTCTGCAACCAAGTCTCCAAACTCAGCTGCCTGTAACAGTCCTTCTGCACACCAGTCTCCAACCTCTGCTCTCTGCAACGATCCTTTTTCACCCCAGTCTCCAACCTCTGCTCTTTGCAACAGTCATTCTGAACCCCAGTCTCCAACGTCTGCTCTCTGCAACAGTCCTTCTGCACCTCAGTCTGAAAACTCTGCTCTCTGCAATGATCATTGTGCTCCCCAGTCTCCAAACTCTGCTTTCTGTAACAGTCCTTCTGCACCTCAGTCTCCAACTTGTGCTCTCTGCAACAGTTGTTCTGCACCTCAGTCTTTAACATATACTCTCTGAAACAGTCCTTCTACACCCCTGTCCAAATGCAGAAGAATGAGACCTGAACTATCGCTTACCCTGCAAAACATCAACTCAGAATGCATTAAAGACCCAGACACTAGACCAGAAATTATGCAGTTTCTAGGAAAAAACAAAGTCAATACTCCAACCTACAGGCAGAGGAAATGACTTTCTCAATAGGATTCCAAAGCTCAGGAGATAATACCAAAAGTTAGCTAATAGGATGACATCAAATTAAGAAGGTTCTGCACAGCAAAGGAGACAATTAGAATATGAATAGAGAACCCACGGAAAGGGAGAAAATCTTTATGAGGTGCTCTTCTAAAAGAGGATGAATATTCAGAATATAAATAAAGAACTCAAAAACCTTAACATCAAACCCACAATTATTAAATAAGCCAATTATCAAATAACCCAATTACCAAATGGGAAACTAAATAAACTAAACAGACACGTCTTAGAAGAAAATATCAGATTGGCCAACAAATATATGAAAATACTTGCATGTCGAGACTACCCTAAGATTTCCTCTCACTTCAGTGACAAAGGTAACCACCAAGAATACAAAAAGAAACCAGTGTGACAAGGAGAGAATTGGAGAGAAAGGAGCACTCTCACCCTGTTGGTGGGCATGTAAATCAGCACAACCACCACGGAAATCGGGATGGAGGCTCCTCAGGAGTAGCCATGGACCACCCTGCGACCCAGCTCTACCTCTTCTTGGTATTTATCACAGCGGATCGAAGTCATCATACTATAATGACAAATACATGCCCATGAACCAGCCGAGGTGACATCAGTGGACGAATGGATATAAAACATCTGATATATGCACACTAAAATTTCATTCAGCCATAAAGAAGAACGAAATTATGTCATGCTGGAAGATGGATGGATCTTCAGAACATTAAGGGAAATAAGCAACTCAGAAAGTTAAGGGCCGTATGTTTTTCCTCTGTTAAAGCTAGAGGGGGAAAAGAAAGGAAAGTTGGGAAGGGAGTCTCATCATGAAAGTTGAAGGAAGATCAGTAGAGTCAAGGCACCAGAGGAGGAGGTGAAGAAAATGGAAATATTGGAATGATATTAGCCAAAGTTCACGGTTATTTTGTGTGCATGTTCAAATATGTGTCAGCAAATCCCACCATTATGGACCACTACAATGCACCAATGAAGTGTGAAAAGAAGAGTTTCACATTACATGGGACAGGCACTATTCTAGGAGGGTGCCCATTTTTTCCCATCTATAAATACCACGATCATTTACCACTGTCAAAAATCTCTACAGATTCGAATGTTCTGATCACTGCTCCACCACATGGCCTCTTCTACTTCAGGGTCCCCATATTCTCACTGAAATCAGGGAGCCCGTTTCAACGATGCCATCTGTTAATGTCTTCCCAGGCTGCCGAGGACAGCAGCTGCGGGTTTCACAAGGATCTGGTGCTGCCTTCTGAACGAATGTCCACGAGGCCTTGGTGAAGGCTGGTGCTCCAGGCCCTCCTCCAGATTCAGCTGTGAGGCCAGGGAAGGGGTCAAATAACACGCCATCCAAAACCTTATTAATTTCTGATCACCATCCTCTCCATTATTCCAGGATCATATTGGTCATTGAACTTAAGCAAACACTGAGTCCAGATTTCAGTCCATCAACAAAAGAGAGTCTAATAGCCACTCCCCGTGGCTCAGGAAAATCCTTGGCCCTAACATTTCTGGTAATTACGTTCCTGTGACTGCATTCAAGATGATCCAGCAATATGTCCTGACTTCTTTGGTCTAGAAGACTCAAACAAATTCTCTTATATAGTCTTAAGGCTCCTATTAACAAAATACAGTAAAATATTTACCTTCTATTTTGGTGTGACCCTTATATTCTCCTGGGCTATATTTTATACTCTTACCTGAGGCGTTCTAGAATCAAACCCCAATTAAGAGACTGGTGAAAATGTGGGATGATGGATGCGCATCTTAAAGACAATTGGGCTGGGGATGTGGCTCAAGGAGTAGTGCGCTTGCCTGGCACACGTACGGCCCGGGTTCGATCCTCAGCACCACATACCAACAAAAATATTGTGTCCGCCGAAAACTAGAAAATGAATATTAAAAATTCTCTCTCTCTCTCTCTCTCTCTCTCTCTCTCTCTCTCTCTCTCTCTGTTTCTCTCTCACCCCTCTCCTCTCATCTCCTCTCCTCTCTCACTCTCTCTTAAAAAAAGAGAACTGCCCAGGTAGAGTCACCATAGGGTCTTCAATTTAGGGAAAGCTAGTCTCCTCGGGGGAGGAGGTGCTGCTTCTGACAGTAAAGAGGGTTAATGGAGATTTCAGGGTTCAAGGCTCTGAGATTTTTCTAATTCCACTGGTATTTTGCCATTCTAATTAAGAGAGTCTCAATCATTCCTCCATTAATGTCCTAACTGACATAAGAGAGACCTGGAGAAATTGTGGATTTATAGTTTTCTTTGTACTTCTGCAATTTTGAGAATTGGATGTTTTATTTTGATATTAACATTTATCAATTTCAAGAGAGAAAATATTTCTCATGATCTGAACCTGACTTGAAGGAGGAATATAATGCTTGAACCTATCATTTTCTTTCTGTAAGTCTCTCACTCCAGTCAGTAACAGCAGTCTGTAGTCATGTTGTAATGTTCATCCCCACCCTGAAGGTCGATGGTGTTATTCCAAAGCTCAGTTTTCCATAGACATTTGATTTCAGGCCATGATAACTTAAAGTCTCTGTTGGGTCATTGCACACCAGGAATTATCAGGTCTCCTTTTCTATGGGCTGTAACATCATCAACATATTCAATTCCCTCAGGTCAGACATCCAACCTACCTCCTCAGATCTGTTATCTAGAACCATCTCTGATGTAAACCACTATTGTGGTCAGTGCCACCATGGTCAGGTAGAGATGAAGAATGACTCTTGATGTCTTAGAGTAGAGGAAGTTAACACAGAAAAAAGTTATAAAATGGTTGGGAGATCTGGAAGAAAAAAGAAAAATAGGGCAGGTGACACCACCCCATATATGGAAACCGTAACTTCCCTGGAAAAAGATGCTCATTCCACGCTACTGAGACCCACATTCAGGAACAGCTTTCTAAACGCCTACACACACAGCTCCTGGAACCAAGGAGATTAGTTCCTGCCTCTACAGGGCTGGTTTCCTGCTGCTGCTATGGGATCCAAAATAACCCGCTTTCTTCCTTTCCTTTCTTCCTCTCTGCCTAGTGTTTGGCTGATCTTGACAGAACCTTCTAAAATGGAGGCCTGCAGGCAGGGGAGTGTGGGAAACGAGGTTCTCGTACTTTCTGTCCCTCTGGTGTGGGGAGAACACAGAAGGACAGAGATGGTGCTGAACACCCACACAAGGTGTCCGACACACTTGAACCTGAAAGTGGCAAAAGGGTGTTTGTGAAAAGAGAGGAGAGAAAGGAGTCTCAGAGATTTTAAAATTGGGAGTTGGAGTTGAAGTTCCAGATACAGACTCTCTATCCAGGTGCCTACAAATCCCTGGGAGACATCTTTTTTCAGATGACTGTATACTCCAGTTTGAAGATTTGTCTAGACCTTGATCCTGCAAAGGGATGCACACCCTCCAGCCAGCTTTCTCAGGGCACTCTGGACCTCGTTGCTTCTCAGGCTGTGAATGACGGGGCTCAACAGGGGGGCTAACCAAACAGAAGAGCACAGAGACCAGGGTGTCCATGTCCAGCCTTCTCTGGGCCTGTCATAGTGGAAGTTGGCTGTTCTGTAGAAGACCACCACGACAGTGAGGGAAGACGCACAGGTGGAGAAGGCCTTCCTCCTGCCCTGGGCGAAGGGAATCCCCAGGATGTCTACCATGTTGAGTGTGTAGGAGATTGCAGTGAAGAGGCAGGGGCTCAGGCCCATTGTGGCATTGACAACGTGGAGCGCAGACTCGTTGACAGAGTTGTCTGAGCAGGAGAGCTTCAGGAGCAATGGGGTGTCACAGAGAAAGTGGCTGAACTGGTGGGGTCCACACAGAGTGAGTGTGATGGCCAGCAGCGTGTGTGTGACCAAATTCACCAGCCCACACAGCCAGGACCCAGTCACCAAGCCAACACAGACCTTCACACTCATGATGACTGGGTACTGAGGAGGACGGCAGGTGGCCACACAGCAGTCATACTGGCCACACAGCCAGTAAGACGCCTTATGTGCCAGCACTTGTCATCAAGAAGAAGATCTGGGAAAGGCAGCCCTCGTAATAAAGGGCCTTCTTCTCTCAAAAGAAGTTCACCAGCAGTACTGGGAGAATGGTGGATGTGTAGCAGATGTCCAAGAAGCTCAAATTGCTGAGGAAAAAGTACATTGGAGTGTGGAGAGCAGGACTGACCCTGGTGGCCACTATTATGAGCATATTCCCCAGGAGAGTGGTCAGGTAAATGACCAGAAAGAGCAGAAAGAACCAGCCCTGTAAATTGGAGTGGTTGGAAAATCCCAAGAAGATGAATTCAGTGACAAATGATTGATTGCTCATTTCCAATGGTATCATAGCTACAATACAGAGAAAAAGAGACCATGATGAGAATGGACTGAGAGCACCCAAAACAGGCTTGTTAATCTGCAGCAACATGGAAAATAATATTGTATACAGTGATGCCTGGACTCTAGAAAGAGACGTATAGGAGTGACTTTAGAGAGAGCATAACTTCTCACAGACTTTTGCATGGGTGCTCTTTTGTAAGAATAAATGGAGACTTGGTCAAAATGCACAACCAGCTATCAACCCCTGTGCTTCATTGAATCTGCAGTATCTCCCTCCTAACACTGTGCTTCACTGTGATGAATTCTTTTTTGTATGTCTGTTATTTTAAGTAATAAGTTTTCATTGTGGAAAAATGAAGAAAATGCAGAAAGTTATTCAGAAGAATAGAACAGGTTACAAAATCAAAGCTCTCTTTGCATTCATCCCATTCTACCTCTATCTATCTTTAAAATATCAAAAGCAGAAATTCCAAATATTGTTGTACTCTATTTAGTTGTTTGCCTTGTAATCTTTATTTCCTAACCTGAAATTAAGTTAATATCTCCCTTTTTATTGAACATAGAAACCTTCCATTCCATTAACTATCATAAATATTGGAATAGAAGCTTTCATTCATATGTATCTGTGATCATCTCTGATTATTTATTAAAAGTAAAATTATAAGTCACCTGCTTTTAAATACATTGATCTATTTTTTCAGTCGAAACTTTTATTTTTTTAAGTTATATAAGATACAAGAAATTTTGACAAATGATATATACTTAGGTATTTTTCGTCTTTTGTATTATAAGATTTACCTCACCAAACATTACATTTCCTGAAAAAAAAAGATTGATACAATTACTGATTTTCTATCATGTTACCCATGCTAATTCGTGATCCATTGTTTGAACTAAAATTTCTGTTTCTTTTTCAATATTAAATGAAAAATATTATAGTAAAACAGTAGGCTCTTTGTCCAGATAGATGTGGATTGAAATCCATCTGTTGTTTACTAGATGTTGTTTGTAAAAAAGTCAGCTCATCTCTATTCCTCACTTTGTTCCTTGCTTAGGATATTAATGATGTCTATCTCACAACTGCTGAAAAAAGTTTTGAGATAATATAAGCTTTGTGTCTGGCACATTACATTTACTCAATGCCTTTTATCAAGTTAGAAAATGTCTATCCATTTTTTACTAGTAGTTTTTTTTTTTTGGTGTATGTGTGCTGGGTTTTGAATTCAGAGCCTTATGCATACTAAGCAAGCACTCTACCACTGGACTTTGCCCCTAGTTTCATTTAGTTATACTTTTTATCATAAATAGATATTGAATTTTCTTATTTTCTCTGCATCTATTGAAAAGATATATATTTTTTCTTATTTAGTCTGTTACTATGGAAATTCGGTTGATTGAATTTTTGAATATTGAACCAGCCTTGCATTCTGGGATTGATCTCAATTGACTGTAATGTTATCCTTATTCTATATGGCTGAGTTCAGTTTGTTAATATTGTTCTCTGCTTGATTTTGTGTATTCTATTTTCGCTGTTCTCCAGGAATAATCTATTTCTTGAAGAATTCTCAGCTGTATTCTACTGTTATTTTCAGTCAATTCATGTTAGTGGACTAGTGGGAAACAGAAAAGAAATTTCTGATGTTTTCACGAAGCCCTGCCTTAGGTACTGTAAACTCAGTCACAGGGATATGGCCTTCACAGCGACCCACTTTCTAGCAATATGGCTGAGCCTAGTTCTTATTCCTCCCGACGTTAGACATTTCGGCCTGTTCCTTTCCATAGCTGCAAAGGTTTTCCTTTGAGTGTCCTAATGTAACAGTTTCTGTTACTCTTGCCCCTGAAGATTACAGCTTTTGTTCTATGCAAAAAAATCAGGAAATGGGTCTGGGAGGAGTTTTGGCTGCTGTTGCTGCTCTTTGTCCCTCCATCTGTCCAAGAAATGATACCATTAAAGACACTTTCTCAGAATACTTCTCTATCTTCCTGGGAGCATTTTGTGGAATCCATGGAGATAAAGAAAAAATACAAACGTCTTATGTCTATAGCCCTCTGGGTCTTTATGCTCTTAAACCAGTGTATACTTAGTCTTTAGCAATCCATTAACTATTTTTTATTTGAGTTTTTTATATAAATAAACTCCTATGTATCTAGTGGGTTCTCCCATAGTTAAAAAAATGCCTGGATTATTTTGGTTGCTTATCTCTCCCCAGACTTCGGTTAGTTGTTTGCCTTATAATCTTCATCCCTAATAAAGTCAAAGAAAGTCATTAATTTGCATTTTCTTCTGCTCTTTTTGGTTATTATAATGATAAAAACAACATGCTTTCTAGCTGTTTTGATAGATACTCAAGGTAAAATTTGAAGTCTATACACTTATTTTTTAAAAATATTTAGTAATTTCTAATTTAGTTAAATATGTAGTTATTCTATTCAAAACAATCTCATTCCTAGCATATTTCCAAAGAAATTAATGCACACTTCACAAAAATTCTTGTGTAAAAATTCATAATAACTCAAACAAATATTATTCCTTCAGCAGATGTACAGAAGACAAATCACGGTTTATCATGCAGTGGAATAATCAGTTACTTTATAAACACGAATACTGGAACATTAATAACATTGACAAATCTAAAAAAAAATTTCTTGGTGAAAGAAGCCAGATACAAAATATATACTGTATGTTTCCTTTAAATAAAGTTTAAAAACTAGCAAAACAGCTATAATGGTCAAGTAATAATGGTGGTCTTTTTTTTTTTGGAGGTCAGGGGTGATATCTGTTGAAGCATGAAGGAATTTTCTAAAGTGATGGAAATGTTTTATATCCTGATTTTTGGTAGTTCGTATATATGTAAAATATTATAAACCTGTACACTTTAGATCTGTGCATTCTTTGAGTACAAATTATAGTTCAATTTTTAAAAATAGCCTTATTTTAAAAATAATTAATTAATGGTGAAGAGTGGTACCTGCCTGTAATCCCAGGTACTTGGGAGACTAAGGCAGGAGGATCATAAATTTGAAACTCTGCAAGGCCCCCCGCGCCAAATCATTGAAAGGGCTGGGGATACAGCTTCATGGTAGAGTTCCACTGGGTTCAATCCCCAGTACTGCAGTAAGTAAGTAAGTAAGTAAGTAAATTGATAAATAGAAGTGAAAGCATTTTTTCAAGATGATTTTTAACTCAGGATTGGTTGGAACCACATCTAAATATTTTTTTAGGTCTCTAAGAGGTTAAGTATTTTCTCCCATTATTTGCATTTCTCTACTTCTTTTTTACCACAGTGATAGTCCAGGACATATCACATTTTACAAGTGACATCAGTTGTTTCCTGATCACAATCTGTTTGACGCAGTGAATGTGATTGGTGGGTGCATTCGGTCTGTATCACAGATACAAAGCCTTGCTCACCATGATGGATGGGCGTGTGCATGTGTGTGTGTGTGTGTGTGTGTGTGTGTGTGTGTGTGTTAATGGTTGTGAGATTGGTCTTGACTGAGAACAATGTCTTATAGTTAGTGAGATGGCAAGTTGGCATCTCAGGCAACATTGATGGCAGAAATCTCAAAGAATATAGCAGAAATCTGTCATCTAAGGCTCAGCAAGCTCAGAGCACTTGGTTATTATAATTGCTATAAATAGAAAGACCCTCACTATTTAGCTTCTCTGAGAGCTGCATCACACTTGGGCGGGAGGAGGGAGCCCATTTCCATAGAGATGTACCCTGTTTCTGTGGAGACTCCAGCTAGGCTTCAAGGGGCTGGTGGGATAGTACCAGTGGATGCTGCCAAGCGCTGGGTCCTTCTGAGGAGCCTGCTACTTCAGGGGAGGTGGCAGGGTATCAGCCTATGGGGCCGGGACTAGGCTCTGTGAAGCTGTGTCAGGCCTGATTTCTAAGCAAGGAACTTGGCAATAGAAACCTCCGAAAATGTCCCACCCCCCACCATGCCATGGGCCACCAGAGAGCCCAGGTGTGTCTCTGGAAGACAGGCTTGGGTATGAGCATGGACATCAATGATTGCAGAATATCAACAATACGGGACCATAAATATCTTTCAGGTGAGTGCAGACTGAAAACAGGGACATCTGGAGGGAGATAGAATGGGTTTTAGAAAATCATCAGATCTCTATATCTAGAACATGCAGATAGACCCACTCATGGAATTGTGCGTGTGAGTCCAAGGAGCAGGGGTCGATAACTGTGAAACCTGGTTCCCCAGGTTTTAGACACACCTGTTTAGTTCCAAAGAGTGATCTGAGTGCTAAATCAAGATCAAAATGAAGTGGTCTGTATCTGAAGACGTGCTGTGTTGAAGGTGGGAGAAAATCTCTGAAGCCCTCATGGAGAAGGATATGGAGAACTTTAAAGTCCTAGTTGAAGAGGATATGGTAAAGACAACAAATCAGTTTGGGCAGGCTGGCTAGCTGTTGGGATCACTCAGGAAAACAGGAATATGTGAAGAATAGCAGATGTAGAGGATTCTTTGGTGGATTTGATTTGAGTAATGTTGAATGTGAGTTATCTGTGGGATAATCACGTGGAAATTCCCTTCACAGACAGCCTAGAACTGCAGGTGTGGATTTGGGAGTTATTGTCTTGAAGGCAACTGTTACAGCAAAGGGTGAATATAAAATCCCCCAGGAGAATAGAGAAAGCAGAGAAGGAAATAGAGAAAGTAGGGATTCTTGTGATACTTGGTGTTCCCGAAAATTGTAGTAAAAGTTTATCCAGAAATGACTAAAAACACCACACTATCTAGGTCAGTTGTAGGTATCGCTTTCTCTAAATAATTTCTCTAAACAAGAGGTTACCTTATTAGCATTGATTTACAATAAATCAACTTTGAAATGGAGCTGGAAGGTACATGTACTTGACATTTCTTACGTTCTCTGTTTTCTCTATCAACTACCTGGATGAACTTCAAGTCATTTAGAAATCAGTGACATGTACTTTCTTTTAACTCCCCGTATCGAAAAGATCAATATGACAATCTCTTTTATAGGTAAATATCTAGATGTTTTCAGAAAAAGAAATAAAATTCCACATAGAAGGCAGTTCCAGGAGATATTACTATGGGAAATTGGTACATGGTCTGTGAATGTGTAAAAGGGAAAACTAAACGTAAATGTTCAGAGATTTAAAAATACAATCTCTGAAGTTGTGCATACTTCTATTGTAAAGGTCTTAAATATAAAGGTCATTTCAGGAGGGACAATTTCATGGGGCATTAAAAAAATCTCTCAATGTATGTTTATATAATTTTATCTACATATAAGTTTTGATTGGTTTTACTGGCTAATTTCTTGTAGGTCACGGGTGTGGGGTAGGGTGAATGATGATACCCAAACAATTTTCCTTATCCTCTATGCTCTTTATTAATGTATGCCATTAGATTGAATTATCATCATGGTCACCATTAGAATTCATTATTAACAATCATAACTCATGAATGACACTTTGTGACACAATATGTACTTGCTCCTTAGAATTTATATAATGCAGCATAGGAATTAGATCAACTTAATAGTAAACCCGATGCGCTGCAATAATAATAACTATAATCATCATAATCATCTAGGGAATATTTCATAGAAAAATAATTTGAGTGTGAGTCTTCTTAGATTGCTTCAATACACATAAATGCCTGACTTTAAAAACCTTGTTTAATGTAGTTTAAAAGTGGCATGTTTTCTGTAAAAATTAGATTGAATTTTGGATAATCCATTCTATCAAAACTCAGTGAAATTCTTTTAGAAGATGAATTTTTACATACCTGAATCCAATCACGATTTTTCAAATTGAGTAATGAATAGAGACACACATTAGATGAAAATACCTAACACTTATTAAATGCCTATAAGACTTTTACATGCATTAACTTATTTGGTTTACACAACAACCTATAAGATAACCTATTATCCCCATTTTACAGAAAAAAGAATTGAAATTAATGCACAATATACTAATGCAAGTAGAGAAACATCAATGAATCCCTTTAATTTGCATAATGAACATTAATTTGTACATTTAATATGTATTAACAGTTATGATTTAAGAAACAAAAATGAAATTGACTCAGAAAATTTATCATTTAATAACTATTATTTGTAGTTATACTTTGATACCATATATTAGTAAAGTGTCTTATTATCTTCAATGCCCAGACATTCTTGTCTTTGGTTATAATAATTCATTGCACATGATTAATAGGCCAACACAGCTTTCATTAAAATTCCAAATCTCAGGGCCTTAAGAAGCTTAAAGTTTTTAAATTTCAATAGAAAGTCGGTGCTTCAGTTAAGCACAACTAATTTTAAAATCTAAATATAAACAAAATAAAATAAATAAGTCTAGAGTCTTAAAAGAAGAACTTTTTTTTTTTTTTTGCTTTGGCAATAAATGAAATGTTTTGCTGACTAACCTTAGGGATTCATTTCCTCAAACGAAAAAAAAAAAATGGGCATGACCAAAACGAGGAAGAATGGTGTGATCATGAAAACCCTTATGCACATCAGGGAAACAATGATTCCTATTTGATCTCAATAGCACAAGCAATGATTAAAATTTTTAAATCCAATTTTCATGTTGCCCAGTAAATTGCTTAAAACACACACACACACACACACACACACACACACACACACACACAGTACAAGGTCAATTTATTCAGAAAAATATCTGAATGATTTCAGGTGCTTGTGGCAATGTAAATTTATTACTGTGAAATCTATGAGCTATCTGGCCTGTCCCAGAGTTGTCCTCATATCCTCCCATGTGGTGTGGGTGCTTGGAGCTGAGAGAAAGATCAGAGGTCATTGTGCAGAACAGTTGGCTTCAGTCAGTGAGTTCCAACTGTTCCCAGTGATGCTGGTCCAAGGACACACTTTGGGGAAGGCTGGGATCTTTCACCTAACATGCAGGGATGCCCTTACCCCTAACTGGTAGGTTTAAAATCTTAACAAATTCACCAGGAAAAAGCCTCCCTCCTGTCTTGGAGATTCAGCACTCAATTCAGCATTTAACATCTTTTTCAGTTCTGTTTTTTTGGGGCCAGGGTGTAGGGAGGCAGTTACCGGAGATTGAACTCAGAGGCTTGACCAATGAGCCACATCCCCAGCCCTATTTTATATTTTATTCAGAGACAGGGTCTCACTGAGTTTCTTGGTGCCTTGTTTTTGCTGAGGTTGTCTTTGAACTCACTATCCTCCTGCCTCAGCCTCCTGAGCTGCTGGGTTACAGGTGTGCACCACTGTGCCAGCTCTTCCAGTTTTTTTTTTTTTTATTTCACCTGTGCTTCTTCTAGCATAAAGGGGAAAGGGAAGACAAATTATTATCTCTTATGATATGTCAGAGTCTTCTAGTTATAAAATTTTTCAAAATATAAAATTCTCTTTTTCATTTAGGATTTTAAAATTACTTTTCTTGGTAGTGGTTAGTTTCAATTCAAACCAATTTTGTTCCAATAGAAGGTCTAATTTAGTCCTAAGCCACATCTACTAAGAAACCCAAAGAGGTTAAGATCTGATCCCTCTCCTGCTGCGCTCCTCCCCTGACTCAGGCAATGGCAAGGCCCTACTGAGGTGGATGGCGCAAGGCGTCCATGCTCTGGAGGAGCGCAGTATGTTTCTGGGAATGGGCTGATTTGTTTTTGTATTCTTTTAATAAGAATAGTTTTGATTTCTCATATGATCATTAAGTATAAAGGAAAAATCATGACTTTCCCAATTAATGCAACTTCTTCTAAAGCATAGATCTGTTTGCTCTAAATGCAATGATTTAGGTGTGGAGCGTAAATTGTTAATGTCTAAAGAAAAACTCCCTGTATTCCTATCAAGAAAGTTTTTGAAAAATTAAATTAAAATCTAGAGAAGGAAAATTAATGTTAAGAAGATAGATTAGTGCTTAGTACTGGGCAACTTGTTCTTGTTCCTGTGCACAATTGTTTGTTCTCCTACTTTTGTTTGATTACAAGTAATAACAAATCAACTACTTGCCGTAACCATGGCACCGGTTCCAGTCAGTAAGTCAAGAAAGAATAGTCAAGGTATAGGCCTCACCATCCGTTCGTCTTCTTAGACCCCCTGTTGGAGCTGGTCTCTTACACTGTCCTTCAACCAACGTACAATCTAATTGGAAGATGAACTCAATACGTGCAGGAAACATGGTAACAATTCTATGTAATCTACAAATTATCATTATTTTCCCTTAGTGTTTGCTTGGGCAGCTCTGGGAATCGAGCACTTAATACTTGTCAAAGTCCCTAATTCCATCTTGAATATGTGCTCCTCCAGGTCCTAGTTGGGCCTCTCAATTGTGTTCTAAACACTAGGGCAACACCTTGTGTAAATGTGCACTCAGTAAAGTTTTGAAAAATGAAGAAGGTCTGTCAAGTACATTAATGAAGCAGAGTTTTTAAAAGATTCTTTAAAGACGGTTCTGTGTGGGACCTAAAGGATCTAACAGAGACTTGACAGAGGCGAGAGGACATTTCTGTTCAGTGGTTCTGGTGCAGATATCTTGCTGAGAAAAATAAAGCCTCTGTGGGCATAAGTGAGGCAGCATAGCCCAGCGGCTTCTGAGGAACTCAGTGTCTCCTGTCTCCTAAACATATCCCTTATGGAGACCATAGGTTCAGTTCCCACAGAACAAGCAGCTCTGAATCTTTCTTTCCCAATCAGTCATCTCAAAGTCAGGTGACCGAGAATGAAGTCACTTATGAGTGACCCCAAAATATAATATTTCTAAAGGAGGCGGGTTGTGTATGAAGTAGATTACTCACAAGCTTCAGGAATTTATTACAGTTAATAAATTGCTTGCAACTCTCCACCCCAAGCATCCATGTGTTGTAAGATAAAGATGAAAACCCCTAGTTAGTTAATGTATACGTTTCTAAACATAACTTCTTCTACAATAATGATTTTTATTTAAACAGATATTTTGGTAGGTCTATTGTTATGCTATATTGTATCATAATGGGAATGTGTCCCTATACTTTCTCCCTAAAGGTGCTATGATAGGTCATTACATAAATGCCATCAAAATGGTAATGAAAATATGTACAATATTCTGTAATATGATTATAAGGTGTAGGTATATCCTGATTGTGGGATAGTGTTTTTGAAAATTGTGATGGTGGGGCTGGGGATGTGGCTCAAGCGGTAGCGCGCTCGCCTGGCATGCGTGCGGCCCGGGTTCGATCCTCAGCACCACATACCAACAAAGATGTTGTGTCCGCCTAGAACTAAAAAATAAATATTAAAAATTCTCTCTCTCTCTCTCTCTCTCTCTCTCTCTCTCTCTCTCTCCCCTCTCTCACTCTCTCTTTAAAAAAAAAGAAAATTGTGATGGTAAATAAACTACTTACCAGCAACTCTCACAGAGAGGCGTAGATTTCTGGTTTTGGTGTGACCCTTGCTGCTCTTCATACTAGCACCTGGGATGCAAAGAAAGCTCTTGGTAAAACTGGCTGTTGGTCTCCATTTACCACAAAACGGACCTGTTATTCTGAAAGTTGCCTGTCGCATATCTGTGGCCTCATGAAGGAGTCAAAATCCTCTGATCTCTCACAATTCATTTTCTTGTTATAGGCATTTATGAAGGTCTGGGGCTGACCTGTTTAGAATATGCATCGAGCCTTTCCTCTGCAGCTGCTCTGGGACTCCTCAGTGTGCAAACACAACTCAAGGTCAATGGCTTGAGTTCAACTGCAACAACGGAGAGCAGTTAATTCGCTGTTGGATTCATTAATGTCTTGGCAATCACCTGTTCCCAGCATGCAGCAAGAAGATCAGCGTCCTCTCTCTTCTGGGATGTGGGTTAGCGAAGTTCAGAGTGAGATTTCTGCTAAGAAGTTGTGGGTGGCTGAAACCTCAAGACTGCCTTCCCTTTCTGCTTGGGAGAGAAGGGCTCAGGGTGGGTGTACACTTATTGAGATGGATTTCGCACGGCATATGAAGTTTTTCTTTCATGTTACATACTTTGCCAGATGGACAGATATCAGAAGCCACAATATTAAAAGCATTCCCACTATCTTAAGCTGATCCACTCCTGCTAAGGGCTGATCCCTTACCAAACCCTGTATGACTTCGTGCCCCTTAATTTTATGGTCCTGCTGATGCTCATGACCTGGTGAAGAAATTGTTTGCTATGGAGTTTAAAACTAGGGTCAAAAAAAGAGTCATCAAACAGCTCTTTCAGGCACAGATGGAGAAAAGACAACAAGCTTAAAAGTCTTGTACTATTTTACTGATCAAAAATAAAAATAAAAGTATTAGATAAAAAGGTAAGTCTTTAAAACTTAAAATTTCCCATAATACAATGGGGTTTTCCTCCTGCTTAGGAGAGACACATTAACATTACTCCTAAAAGATCTTAGAATGATTAGCCATTAGAGAAAGGCAAAGCTAAAGCAAATTTGACGAAGCACTTCACACATTCCAGGGTCTTCACAATAAAAGGAATGATAATGATGTGTTGTTAAGGGAGTGAGGAAATCAGAAGCTTTATTCACCACTGTTAATAATAAGGTAAGCTGGTTCCACTGGTCTGGAAATGATCTGGAACTTCTTCAGAAAGTTAAATATGGAGTTAACGATCCACCTCTCCCACTCCTACTTACAAACTCAAGATAAATAAAAAAGTTGTCCACCAATGATTTGAACATGAATGTACATATAATGTTTATATTATATATAATGTTCATATTATATATACGAATCTTATTCATATTAGTCAAAAAGTGAAAATGACCAGGCCGGTCTGTAATCTAGCTACTCAAGAAGCTGAGGCAGGAGGATCACAAATTCAGGGAAAACCTGGGCAAATTTGCAAGACCCTGTCTCAAAAAAATTTTTTTAAAGGGTTGGGCTTTGGCTTAGTGGTAGAACATTGTTTAGTGTGCAGGAGGCTCCGGGTTCAATCTGCAGTACGACACCCACACAGACACAAAGTAAAAATTACTATCTAGTGGGAAATGAACAAAGAAATGTGGCATTTTCATAATATGGAAATCAGTCACAATAAGGAGGAATAAACTAAAATACTAATACAAGCTACAATATAACTGAAAATTGCGAACATCCTAAGTAAAAGGAGTCAGATCCAAAAGGCATATATGGTATTACTTCATTAAAATATGCACAGAAACTCCAGTGTATACATAGATCTTTCCACATGTGAAGGAGAAACACAGAAATGGTGTTTATTTAAAACTTAGAATCAAGATCCATTAGGAAAATGCAAGTCAAAGTCTCATTGCACATAGCACTTCACATTCACTAGTGTTGGCTAGAGCTGCAATATTTGGGAAAAAGAGATTGACTTCTTTGGGTATAGGCTTTTTTTTAAGAGAAAATTAATAAAAATATTCTGAAATACCTGTGGATTAGAAAACCCAGGTGAGGTCACAATGTGTCACATACTTAGCACAGTGTGC